>NC_134491.1:16939181-17045384 GCF_040206685.1 Ascaphus truei | reverse complement strand
GGCTGCCAGGTGTCCAGTATTGAACAGGACTGTCTTGTGTTTGGACATGGTCCAGTAAAAAAAATGGAGGTTATACTGGACATGTATGTGTATACCGGTATTACCTCTCTGGACATAGTGACCTGACCAGCTTGGGACCCGCAGAATTTCCCTGAGTGGGGAGAGCAGAGCTGTTGCTAGGTGGCTGGGCAGCTTTCTCCAACCCGATAGGCTGCATTACCCAGCAACAGCCAATCAGGAGGATGTGTCAGGAGCCTGAGGGTGGGTCAAGGAGAGGAGGAAACAGCATGGAGCGAAGAGAGAGGTGTGTGTTTGTCGAGCATGTGTGTCTGTGTGTCTGTGCATCTGTGTGTCGAGCGCATCGCACCTTTCACCATTGTGTCCAGTATTTTTGGAGAAGCCGCCTGGCACCCCGAGATGTACAGGATGCTTAGACCTTACAGTGAAACAGTCTAACTCATACGCTACAATTTGTTTTATTTCCATAATCTTTATTAAAGCAGAATACGGGTTTCATGTTTATAAAAATATTTATTACAGGATGGAAGCAGGGGGTCCCTGGAGCTGAACTGTATTAATTTCAACTTCGGGGACCCCCTGCTTCCCGAGATATTTACCTTTGTAGGTGGTGCCAGGGTCTCTGTGGAGTTTAAATGTCCCGTTCACGCTGGCCAATAGGAAGCTGCCAGCAACACGGCTTCCTATTGGCCCGTGGGACGTGAGACATTTAAAGCCGCCATTATGTTAGGCACACAATTCCCTGGCTGCATAGATACCGGTACAGCTATAAATAAATATATATATACCAAGTATATCTGGAAGCAGGGGGTCACTGGAGCTGAAATTAACAAAGTTTAGCTCCAGAGACCCCCTGCTTCAAACGTGATAAAACATTTTTAAAAACAATAAATGAACCTGTATTGCAGCTTTGACTTGAGGACACAACTTATGGTAAACGCCACAAACGCTTTGTTTATTAGGAACATGTAAACGCCGATTATCAGATGATACAAAAGTTAATGAGCAACATTTTGCGCCATGGAAAAATGTATGCTCACAACACTGATGATTTGGCCCTATTCAGCAACATTTCACTTTTTAATTAAAATTCTCCAACCTTTTATGTTTATCTGTCTAAAAGAGACTGAACTCTCTATGAGCTGCAGGGGAGTAGGGGGACGTGATAATCCTCACTAAAGCATCAACCTACTCAACTCAAAGATTCATTTAATACCGTTATTTGGAACGGCTATTCATGCTTTTTTTTTTTTTTAAACCCTGTTTCTCCATTCTTAAAATAATAAGCTTTACAGACAGGTGTCCAGGGATAGAATAAAATGGCTGCCATGGTTTACCATGGCAATCAAATTATTAATAACGTCATCTTTATTAATGTTTTCTTTCTTACAAATTCTTTTGGTACACGGCTGCAATCTTTATACTATATTAGTGAAAGCACTGTATGCCTGCCTGCCTGCCTGCCTGCCTGGATGTCCGGTGTCCCTAGGGGAAATCTCATTGGTCCCTTGGGCCGCACCCGCACACCTCTCATTGGCCTGAGGCGGAGTGACAGGCCAAAGGACACACAGGGACACAAACACACACACACACACAGGGACACACACAGGGACACACACAGGGACACACACAGGGACACACACAGGGACACACACACACACACACACACACAATAGGGGGGGGGTGTACATTAGCAGCATGTATAACCCGGGGGGTGGGGCTCACATACCCGCCGGTCCCGGAGCCTCCGCCTCTTCCTCCCCAAACATCAGCCTCCACACCCGCGCGCACCTCCTCTTCTCCCCGTGTCTCCCGCCTTTCAGCCCCCCCCCCCCCGGCGCCGCTACAGTCAGCGGGGGAGCGAGTGCCCGGGACACAGCGGGGGAGCGGCCACAACAAGCTGCCTCCCGCCTCAGATCCACGTGGGAGCTTCCGGACGGGTGAGTGAGCGGCCTTCACCTCCCCTCACCCCCCTTCACCCAACCCTCACCCCCCTTCACCCACCCCTCACCCCCCTTCACCTCCCCTCACCCCCCTTCACCTCCCCTCACCCACCCCTCACCCCCCCTTCACCTCCCTTCACCTCCCCTCCACCCCCTCCCCCCCCGGCGCCGCTACAGTCAGCGGGGGGAGCGAGCGCCCGGGACACAGCAGGGGAGCAGCCTTCACCTCCCCTCACCCCCCTTCACCCAACCCTCACCCCCCTTCACCCACCCCTCACCCCCCTTCACCTCCCCTCACCCCCTTTCACCCAACCCTCACCCCCCTTCACCCACCCCTCACCCCCCTTCACCTCCCTCACCCACCCCTCACCCCCCTTCACCTCCCTTCACCTCCCCTCCACCCCCTCCCCCCCCGGCGCCGCTACAGTCAGCGGGGGAGCGAGCGCCCGGACACAGCGGGGGAGCGGCCACAACAAGCTGCCTCCCACCTCAGATCCACGTGGGAGCTGCCGGACGGCTGAGGGAGCTGCCGGACGGGTGAGGGAGCTGCCGGACGGGTGAGTGAGCGGCCGGACGGGTGAGTGAGCGGCCGGGTGAGGGAGCGGCCTTCACCTCCCCTCCACCCTCCCCTCCACCCTCCTCCTCATCCCCCCCTTCACCTCCCCTCCACCTCCCCCTTCACCTCCCTTCCACCCCCCCTCCACCTCCCCTCCACCCTCCCCCTTCACCTCCCCTCCCCTCCACCTCCCCCCCTTCTCACCACCTCCCCCCCTTCCCACCACCCCCCCTTCCCACCACCTCCCCCAGCCCCCCCTCCCCCTTCCCAGCACCTCCCCCCACCCCCCCCTTCCCACCACCTCCCCCCCTTCCACCACTTCCCCCCCTTCCCACCTCTTCCCACCACCTCCCCCCCTCCTCCCCCCTTCCCCCCCTTCCCACCACCTCCCCCCCTTCCCACCACTTCCCCCCTTCCCCCCACCACCTCCCCCCTTCCCCCCCTCCCCCCTCCTCCCCACCACCTCCCCCCCTCCTCCTCCCCTTCCCACCACCTCCCCCCTCCACCCCCCTTCCCACCACCTCCCCCCTCCACCCCCCCTTCCCACCACCTCCCCCCGCCTCCCCCCTCCTCCCCCCTCCTCCCCCTCCCCTCTTCCCCTCCCCCCCCTTCCCCTCCCCCCTTCCCACCACCTCCCCCCTTCCCCCACCGCCTCCCCCCCTTCCCCCCTCCTCCCCACCACCTCCCCCCCTTCCCCCCTCCTCCCCACCACCTCCCCCCTCCTCCTCCCACCACCTCCCCCCTCCACCCCCCCTTCCCACCACCTCCCCCCTCCACCCCCCCTTCCCACCACCTCCCCCCTCCTCCCCCTCCCCCCCCTTCCCCTCCCCCCCTTCCCCTCCCCCTTCCCCTCCCCCCCTTCCCACCACCTCCCCCCTCCTCCCCACCGCCTCCCCCCCTTCCCCCTTCCCCTCCCCCCTCCCCCTTCCCCTTCCCCTCCCCCTTCCCCCTTCCCCTCCCCCCCTCCCCTTCCCCTTCCCCCCTTTCCCCCCTCCCCCCCTCCCCCCTTCCCCCCCCCTTCCCCTCCCCCCCTTCCCCCTCCTCACCTCCTCCCCTTCCCCCCTCACCTCCTCTCCTTCCCCCCTCCTCACCTCCCCCCCTCCCCCCTCCTCACCTCCCCCCCCTCCTCACCTCCTCCCCCCCTTCCCACCTCTTCCACCACCTCCCCCCCTCCTCCCCCCTTCCCACCACCTCCCCCCCTTCCCACCACTTCCCCCCATTCCCCCCTCCTCCCCACCACCTCCCCCCTTCCCCCCCCTCCTCCCCCCTTCCCCCTCCTCCCCACCACCTCCCCCCTTCCCCCCTTCCCCCCTCCTCCCCACCACCTCCCCCTCCTCCTCCCTTCCCACCACCTCCCCCTCCCACCACCTCCCCCCCTTCCAACACCACCCCCCTCCTCCCACCGCCTCCCCCGTCCCCCCCCTTCCCCCCACCTCCCCCCTTCCCACCACCACCCACCGCCTCCCCCCTCCCCCCCCTCCCCTTCCCCTCCCCCCCCCTTCCCACCACCTCCCCCCTCCTCCCCACCGCCTCCCCCCCTCCCCCTCCCCCCTCCCCCTCCACCCCTCCCCCCCCTTCCCCTCCCCCTCCCCCCCCTCCCCCTCCCTTCCCCTCCCCCCCTCCTCACCTCCCCTTCCCCCCTCCTCACCTCCCCCCCTCCTCACCTCCTCCCCCCCCCTTCCCACCCACCCCCCCCTTCCCACCTCCCCCCCCCCTTCCCACCTCATTGGTCCCTTGGCCCGCCCCCGCACACCTCTCATTGGCCTGAGGCGGAGTGACGGGCCAAAGGACACACAGGGACACAAACACACACACACAGGGACACACACACACACACACGTAGACACACACACACACACACACACGTAGACACACACACACGTAGACACACACACACACGTATACACACACACGTATACACACACGTATACACACACACGTATACACACACACACACGTATATACACATACACACACACACGTATACACAAACACACACACGTATACACACACACACACGTAGACACAAACACACACCACGTAGACACAAACACACACACGTAGACACAAACACACACACGTAGACACACACACACATAGACACACACACGTACACACACACACGTACACACACACATGTACACGTAGACACACACACACATGTACACGTACACACACACACACACATGTACACGTATACTCACACACATGTACACATACACACACACGGAGACATACACACACGTATACACTCACACACGTATACACACACACGTATACACACACAGGTATACATACACATAATGTATACACACACACACATGTATACACACACACATGTATACACACACACACACCCCCAGCACACTGGCATTCTCGGCTCCCCGCATTCCCAGCCCCCATCAACACCATCAGCACCCACACATCGCCACCTTTGCACCTCCCCCATCGGCACACCCACATCAGCACCAAACCCTCCCAAATCAGCACACCGATACAATCACCATCAGTACAGCCACAGCAGCACTACCACCGCACATGGGCCACGTGGACCACTCCCCACCCAAATGCCACACCCACACCACAAACATCCGGGCAACGCCGGGGCTCTCCGCTAGTATACTATATTATACTATGTATATATTATATTACATCATTTCATTATATTATACAAACTATACTATATATATTATATACAAAGTATGTTGTATAGGCCGCACTACCTAATATATTAAATATAAAAGGGATATAAGTACCTGGTGGGTGCTGGCGAACAATGAAGAGACCCCTAATCCCTCCTAAGGACATATAGAACACACAAAGTGTTCCCCGCACTCAAAATAAATACGAAAGAATCAATGAGCCTTGAAATGCTGATAAGTATTAATGAGCAAAAGTGAAGAACATGAATTGACAATGTGCAAAAAAATGCAAATCCCATAAAAAGAACAGGATGGGAATGGGTGGTGAGGGAAGGGGGAAATGTGACATCACTAAAACGTGAGAGATATGATAAAGAAATCCCTAACAGGGAAAGAAGTGGGTGCAGTGATGAGAAGCGGGGGGCAACGTTTCGGGGTCACTTACCCCTTCTACGGGC
Organism: Ascaphus truei; assembly: GCF_040206685.1. Taxonomy (NCBI): domain Eukaryota; kingdom Metazoa; phylum Chordata; class Amphibia; order Anura; family Ascaphidae; genus Ascaphus; species Ascaphus truei. The sequence continues at coordinate 17,039,767 of NC_134491.1, read as the reverse complement.
CCATTCCCATAGTCACCACAAAGTGGGACTACGGTACTTGCCGACTCCCTCACAGCAAATTCCTCCCAGTGTTAAAACAAATGCAAAAAAAGTCCAGGCGGATGCAAGCAGTATTAAATTCAATGAATTATGTCATCTGATATATGCTTAAGGCTTTGGTCCCACTGCATAAGGTGGTGCGCACGCGTTACTCACCTGCAGGGGTTTCCTCCCGAGCCGGTCCCAGTCCCCCCTCGCTGCACGGCTCACTACGCGCTGTGACACGTCAGCCGCCAGGGGATGCAAGAGAATTGCGATCCCGAGTGGTGATGCGTCACATGGTGCGCTGGTGAACCTATCAGCGGTGGGAGCTGGAGCTGTCAGCCTCCAAGAGGTAAGAGATGTGTGTGTGATTGTGTGTCGACGGAGGGATCAGCTGTGAGGGCATGTGTCGGGGGGGAGCTGCTTGCCTTTCAGCCGGCAGCAGCACCCTCCTGCAGCCCGGGAGACCGACCCCCGCTGCAGCCATCCGCTGGGGGGGGGGGGTGTATCGGACGGGAGCTGTGTAGGGGGGTGTATTGGACAGAAGCTGTGGAGGGGGGTGTATTGGACGGAAGCTGTGGATGGGGGGGGAGTAGCACTCCGCCCAAACCAGGCCCCCCCGGCCGCTGCTCCTGCTCCCTACAGACCGCAGATAGCGGTCAAGTGCCTCTCCACACTCCGCCTGTCTGAATTGCGGGCGCGTGGTCTGAGGCAGCGGGGCCTTAGCCTAACTGAGGCAGTAAACACCTCACAACCCCTTGTAGGCTAAGAGCCTGAGAACAGAGAGCACAGAAATGTGAATACTTCTATTGAAAATCAATCTTTGCAACTAATGGCAACAGTCACTACCAATTAATCTCTAAGGCACAAACAGGTAAAAATATGAGAAAAACTGTTGTCTGGGGGTAATTCTCTTGGGGGTCCTGCTCCGATACCCCGTTGGCTGTCAGCAGAGTTAAGAGCTTTTTGCTGAACCTGTGAAAACTAACACAAACACAGTATAATTAATTATTCAATAACAGTTAACAATGATAGATAATGAGTTAAGTGACTCTCTTTGCATGTTGGTAAGTGGGACTGCACCTTTAATTATAGATGCGAAAGACCTGCCATTAGTTGGCGGGTTATAAAAACATACTTAAGCGCTTCAATTCCAGTGCCAAGAATTTAAGTGTATATTACAACAAGAAAATTAAAATTGAATCATGGCTGGTTATATTTGTTAAACGGATATAATATTCTGAACATGACCATATTATAGACCGTAAAATGCCATCTTTGTTATTTCGCACTGCAGTGTAATGTGATATTTATAGGATTTTTCAGTTAATTTACTTGTATGTTTAAGCCCTAAAGGAATATTAGTGACAGGCTGGTCTACAGGCTTTATGATATCATCTTATTGCATTGTACAGTACATCCGCTCACAATCTTGAGCCACAGTAGTAAAAGTATAACACATTGTAAGTGGTGCTGAGTTTCCATAGTTGTATTAGTCTTGGAGATTTGGGTCAGGTGCTGATACCTTTTGATGGACCAATATGAATTGGTCAAATGTAGTTATACAAGGACTTTCTCAAATAGTTCTGCAAGATCACACTTTTTGGGGGGGAAGCTTTCTGGTAGGATTATTACAAGGTAATGACTACAGCACTTCAGTATCCTTTTCATCATACACATCTACCACCATTCTTTGCGACGTACCAGGCCTGCACCTATTAACACAGCTACACCAAACACGTAGTTCCCAGCACTCAAGTAAAGAATAATGAAATGATGATCAAATAAGTAAATTTAATACGAAAAAATATCCATCCATAAGAATATACACAATGAAAGATGCGGGAGTAAAGAGAGGTACTGATTAGTCCAGGTGCAAATGACAACTAAGGGGGGGAAGGGGTGCAATGGAAGATAAGGAATTGGAAAAACAAAGGGAGGGAAAACAAAAGTAGGGGGGTGGGTAGGAGGAAAAAAGGGGAAGTGGGGGATAAAAATCAAAAAGGAGGGTGCAAACAAATGAAAGGTAAGTAGAGGGAGGGTGCAACGTTTCGGGAATAGACCCCTTCTTCTTGCCCGTTCCTTACAATCTATAAGACCACAGGTACTTCCCTCTCCCTTAATCGTAACCTCCAAAAAACTGCACTAAAACGAGGACCTCAAACAGCAGGCTGACTAAGGGAGTACAGGGAAAAGGGAGACCAAAAAGCGCCCCAGCACAAACGGAGCAGGAAGAACCCAAGACAAAAAAATGATTAAAAGGGCACTTTAATGTGGCAAAAGACCCATCCAATGCATTTCGAACGTCGCAGCATTCTTTTTCAAGGATAAAACACAATGTGATAACATCCATTATATACCCTCTTACCTGTGGGCCATTTCGCGCCAAAAATCAGAACCTGATGACGTCATAACAGAGCGACTCAGTGCCGATCTAAGGGCAAAAGGAAGTACCAAAGGCAGTGTGGCCATCTTGGATGTGGGCAAACATAGGAACACAATAACAAAGTTTTATTGACCATTCCAGCAGAACAAAATACATTGCTGCTAACTGGACAAGCATATTTAAACGAAATAAAGCTATATTAAACTAAACTAATGCTTAATAAAGGGTACTATTATGTCAAGAAAAAACATGAACAAGGTGGATTAAAAAACTAGCTGTGTTGCAACTAAGTTATATACAAAAAAAAGTTAAAAATAAAAACCTCTAGACATGATTAAAAAAATGTGCAAGAAAAGTAAATTTAAAGACATATTACACATACATACTTCATAACACAGATTGTGTACCTAAATCATAGGAACCAGGGAAATACAACCATTATAAAATATGAAGTATTATCCACAAGATACATCAAAGAACAATTTAAGCTTACATAGTAGCATAATATTTGCATGATAAGGCATAGGTTCAAAGGTTATAATGATAAGAATATAATGTCCAATATAATGACAATTGTCTTATTTAATCTGTATTACCAACTAATTACACCATAATACGTCTATCACAAAAATGTTTACAAAAAATGTGTTAGTTGCCAGTCAATGTTCAAGCCCATAGGGAAGCGCGTTTGGAGAGTGAAGATCCAATACGCCTCCCTACGGTCCAGAAGGTTGATATGATCACCTCCTCTAGATTTAGAAATAACTGATTCAATCCCCAAAAAGGAAAAATTATTAATTCCTCCCTGACCACATTCAGTGAAATGTTTTGAGACTGGATGATTAGTGTCTCTCAATTTTATGAGCCTTAAATGCTCTAACATCCTGACCTTAAGGGTTCTAGTCGTCCTCCCCACATACCTCTTGCCACAACCACATGTTATTAGATAAATCACAAATTGACTTTTACAATTTATAAAACTGTTAATCTTAAATTCCTTATTTGGTAATATATTCACACCATGTGGCGGTGGCAAGGCAAACTGGAAAAAACTTTTGGCAGGCTTCATGTGTTTACATGCACTACAAGAGCCACATTTGAAGGAACCCCTAGTGATAAAAGGTTTTTTTGAGACCAGAAGATTTGAGTTCACTTGGTGAAACATGAGATCCAATTGTGGAAAAGTAAACTCTATAATTTCAAAACATTGGAATGTCTTATCCATGGACCCTGTCCTTAAAAAATATGTGGATTCTGGTCCTACTTTTGTATATCGTAGAGCGAGAACAATTGGATCTCATGTTTCACCAAGTGAACTCAAATCTTCTGGTCTCAAAAAACCTTTTATCACTAGGGGTTCCTTCAAATGTGGCTCTTGTAGTGCATGTAAACACATGAAGCCTGCCAAAAGTTTTTTCCAGTTTGCCTTGCCACCGCCACATGGTGTGAATATATTACCAAATAAGGAATTTAAGATTAACAGTTTTATAAATTGTAAAAGTCAATTTGTGATTTATCTAATAACATGTGGTTGTGGCAAGAGGTATGTGGGGAGGACGACTAGAACCCTTAAGGTCAGGATGTTAGAGCATTTAAGGCTCATAAAATTGAGAGACACTAATCATCCAGTCTCAAAACATTTCACTGAATGTGGTCAGGGAGGAATTAATAATTTTTCCTTTTTGGGGATTGAATCAGTTATTTCTAAATCTAGAGGAGGTGATCATATCAACCTTCTGGACCGTAGGGAGGCGTATTGGATCTTCACTCTCCAAACGCGCTTCCCTATGGGCTTGAACATTGACTGGCAACTAACACATTTTTTGTAAACATTTTTGTGATAGACGTATTATGGTGTAATTAGTTGGTAATACAGATTAAATAAGACAATTGTCATTATATTGGACATTATATTCTTATCATTATAACCTTTGAACCTATGCCTTATCATGCAAATATTATGCTAATATGTAAGCTTAAATTGTTCTTTGATGTATCTTGTGGATAATACTTCATATTTTATAATGGTTGTATTTCCCTGGTTCCTATGATTTAGGTACACAATCTGTGTTATGCAGTATGTATGTGTAATATGTCTTTAAATTTACTTTTCTTGCACATTTTTTTAATCATGTCTAGAGGTTTTTATTTTTAACTTTTTTTTGTATATAACTTAGTTGCAACACAGCTAGTTTTTTAATCCACCTTGTTCATGTTTTTTCTTGATATAATAGTACCCTTTATTAAGCATTAGTTTAGTTTAATATAGCTTTATTTCGTTTAAATATGCTTGTCCAGTTAGCAGCAATGTATTTTGTTCTGCTGGAATGGTCAATAAAGCTTTGTTATTGTGTTCCTATGTTTGCCCACATCCAAGATGGCCACACTGCCTTTGGTACTTCCTTTTGCCCTTAGATCGGCACTGAGTCGCTCTGTTATGACGTCATCAGGTTCTGATTTTTGGCGCGAAATGGCCCACAGGTAAGAGGGTATATAATGGATGTTATCACATTGTGTTTTATCCTTGAAAAAGAACGCTGCGACGTTCGAAATGCATTGGATGGGTCTTTTGCCACATTAAAGTGCCCTTTTAATCATTTTTTTGTCTTGGGTTCTTCCTGCTCCGTTTGTGCTGGTGCGCTTTTTGGTCTCCCTTTTCCCTGTATTGCATTGAGTAGCTGCACAGCCTGCCTGTCTGCCCTACCAGGATGTGAGTATTTGTATATTTTTCAGGGGAACCTGCCAATGAGACTGATGGTGAGTGGGTTGCACCACACACCACCTGTCTTCAGGAGGATAGTACCCATTATATGACACAATAGGTACTATATCAATTGTTAGTACCCTGGTACAGTGGTCTGGCTTATTATCATTTTGAGATATACCTGCATTTGAGCGCTTCAGCTATTTTCCATATGACTAAGGGAGTAAGCCAAAGAGTCTTCAAACTGGTGGAAGTACAGAGTCCAACTACCTGAAATATGTTCAATGTAAGGCTTATGGCAAAAAAAACAATAGGCAGAGATAGCCACAGGCTATAAAATAACCAGATCACAATTATTGTAGATGCAAAGATGAAACCACCGCGGATTCAACACAGCTGACAGCAAGTCTGGTGGTTTCATCTTTGCAACTTTAATCGTGTGCTGGGAACTACATGTGTGGTATTGTTGTTTGGGAGTGTTGAGGGCCCCCCCCCTTGTTCCCGCTGCACCACTTTTTCACTTTTTTCTTTTGATTTTTACAGATTGAGTGCTGTCTACTCCTTATATCTTGTTTATTAACACAGCTACATTTAACACAAGCTCCAACGCTGTGCCGGCAACAACAGTGTCCCATTAGTTAGCATCTGGGCCACCGGGACTGAGTAAGAGACACTGAGGGACAATTGCTGTTAAATGTCTCTTTTACATCTTTTTCATAATTACGCCAGCATAACAGACCTCAGTAATTCTGGTTCACCACATAAAAACAAAACATTTATTTTGAAGATAATTACATAAAAATAGAACAAAATGGCAGTTGACGTTCCAAATTAATGATAGATTATTAAAAATCGGTTGCACAGTTTTCTTTCTGAGTGGATCTTTATATCATGATAAAACTTCTGTTTCCTCCATCTTGTTTTTAACCCGTCTCTTCATGGTGTTATCATTCTCTCCCTCTTGGTCTCCCAGTCTCCTGTTCTCCCAGCCTTCTAAGCCTCACTGCTGACTTTTTATCCAAATAGAACCACCCAGTCAACCATCTTAACTTTAAATGTTATATCCTTACATGGTTTTTACATTTAGTACGGATGTCATGTGAACTTCTTCTGAACATATATGGAGCTTAAAGCTTCTTGTACTGAAATGGATATTTCAGCATATCTTCCTTGGTTAAATAGCATCTTACTCAGCTTGGACCTACAGTTTAAGCAACTTGAAACCATAGTATTTGTATTGTATTATATGTCTTTATTTATCTCACGCCAAAAGTGTACTCAGCGCTTCACAAAGAATACAGTACAGGGAATTATAATAATACAATAAGTGCACCAAAATCAGACAATAGGAAAGCAAAATCCCTGCCCCGAAGAGCTTACAATCTAAGAGGTTTGAGGGGAAACTTACAGAGACAGCAGGTGAGGGAATACGTGCTGTAGATGGCAGTGCTTGGCCACAATGGGTAGTAGGAGTGACTGAGTGTGGGACAGTAACCATGAGTGCAGGCTGTTGGGATGCTTGATTTGAGGGTTAGTCAGTATTAAAACAGAAGGTTAACACCATTTACAGGGGAAGAGAGGGCAAGGAGGCGTGTGTGAGATCAGGTGTGTATGTCTTAGTTCAGGCTTAGGGGAGATCCCCAGCAGCAGGAAGGAGTAGATAGAGGGCGTGAATAGAGGATTTGTATGTGTGTGTATGTGTGTTGGGAGAGGTGTATAAATAATGGGGGAGTGGGGAAGTTGTAGAAAACAGAAACGCTCACAAAGGAGTGAGGAAACAGTAAACAGACAAAGCAATAGGAGGGCATAGTGAGATGCAGGAGGAGAGACTTCCCAGGTACTGGAGGATAGGAAGAGTACAAAGAATCACAGCTTTTAGAAAGTCAAGTTCTCACAGCTGCAGAGTTGTTGTGCAGAGTCCAGATCTTCCTCTAATGTTCACCTCCAATTTCAACTCCAAGATTAACTCCAGACACTTTTTATGTTACACTTTAAAAGGTTTCCAAGCCAAGAGAGACTGCCTTATATAGTTAAACACATTCACTTGACTAACAATTAAGGGAGGGGTCTGCCTATTCAGCTCATACCAGTAAGATGTTAATTTGATTAAAGTTCTTTCAATTGATAGATGAAAATTAAGTCATAGTATAACCTTTTGTGTCAATTCTGGTTGTTAGAATAGATTTGACTATGCCTCTTTTACTTAGAATACTTCACATGTCATGAGATCTACAGAAACATTGGAACAGCTGTACCCTCCAATTTAACTCTCCAAGGTAACTGAACATACAATCAGATATAATATATATAAGAAACAAAGATCAGAGAATTATACTCTATACTTATGACATTCTGCCTTTGATAACAGATTCATTCATTACAATATAATTATTGTTAAATTGGATTTCTTACAATTGCGCAGCGGGAACACTTTTATCCTCTAAATACGATTGCCATAAATATTGTGTGTGGTTCTCCAATTCTGAGGGCCTTGGTATAGGATTTCTGTGTATATATTACACACACACTATTGTTATCTGAAATGTCTCTCTCTCACACTCTGTGTCTCTCTGCGTCTCTCTGTGTCTCTGTCTCTTCCAAACTTGAATTCATCTAGGGAAATAAGGAGGGCTTACATGCATATGCACTCAAATCTTATTTTATTATTCATGTGTTCATTTCCTCTGAGGATGTGACTTTGGATTTGACAAAACACGTCAGTCAGTTGTGCCTTTTTTCTTTTTTTAATAAGTTGAGTCATAAAGGCAGATTTGAGCGTATCCACAAATAAAGTATGACCATACGTGTCCGAAGGGAGCTCCGGAAATAATTTTGAACTCAACAGTGAAGTTTGAATATATAGAATTGAACCATGTGAGCTGTTTTTTTAACCTCTGGGACAATGAGACAGCGATTGAATGTTCGAGGGAAAATTTCCCATGCAGAATTATGAAAGTGGGGAAAGTTCTAGGAAAAGATGACACCTGAATTCATAGCTTCACAGACTAGAATTCAACAAAAACGACAAGATTAAGTGATATTTTGCTTAACAAGAAGGACAACTAGTCACTGAAATTTGCTCTCATCCTCAATCTCTCAATGGCCCTATCCTATATATTGGGAGCACATGAACATGCATTGTTAATAAGGCATGGGTTTCCTTCACTTGACTGTATACACACATGTGGGGAATGTGAGATTCTAGGATACACAGGAGAATGTTTATCAAAGTCACCCTGTGATCATACTGATACAAATAAAAACACCCAAATATATATTGTATTATAAGTGTAACCCTCCCTGCCCGGCTCCTAGGGTGTTTACATCGGATAGTCTATATTAGTGATGTACCTAGCACCGGGTAATTACCCGGTACCTGGCTTACCCGCCACTTTATCAGATACCCGGAAATTACCCGGACCCGGCACCGGGTAAGAACCGGCACCGGTTAATTTCTGTTCTCCCTCTTACCTGCAGCCGCCTGCGGAGGGTGAGGAAGACCACAGCGACATCTTGGGAGTAGCGGCAGACATCCTGGTGGCGGTGGCAGCAGAGAATGTCCTTGTTGAGCCGGTGGGAGCAGCAGAACACATCCCAGCTGATGCCGGTGGGAGCCGGGAGCCATGTGACTGGAGCAGGAGCGTTACTATTGGACAGCCAGCTCTTCCCTGGCGCTGGCTGCAGGTAAATCTATGCTTCCCGGCCAGGTACCCAGCCCGGTACAATTTTTATTTTTTGGTGGGTACCCGTTACCCGGTAATTTTCAGGACTCAATACAACACTAATCTATATATTTGGCTTCCTCTGTGTAACACCTCATCAGGGTGTTGTATCCGTGCAGCTGGGCGGTGATGGAGAAAGGATTGGTGCCAGGGAAGTCATAGTTCTGAACAAGATGGTCTTTATTTACATCGCTAAGTAGTAACATTTCTGCCCCAGGTGCATTGCTGTATTCCTGGAGAGGCACAGTTGAAGTGGTGACTTAGACATACAAGATAGCTTATTTCTCTTGTTACTTATCCTGATAATAATTTCTGGGTCCCTGCTTGGGCTTCCCTTTTATTTCTTCGGTCAACCAGACCTTATTTCTAGAACTTACTCTGACCATCCTTGTAGTGGCGCTTCAGTGCTAGGATGGCAGAGGGGGTCACTTTCTCTTAGGCCCCAACTTACTGTATACTCCCCTGAGATGCTCACAGCAGGATGGTGTCCATGACCCTAAGCTCTCTTTGCTAAGGAGATCTGGATCTCTGCCCTCTGCCCATCCCACATGCATGCTTCAGTGCAGGAAGAGACCCATCCACTGTTTCTCCTCCTGGGGTGTGAGGGTGGAGTTCTCCTATTTATAACCTCTCTCCCACTCCCTGTCTGTAAGCAAAAAAGGGGCAGAGCTTCACCTCTGCCGAGTCACCCTAGACCAGGTGACCCATCCTGCATATTACAGAAGCAGGGCCAGTACAAGGGTGTTTGGCACCCTAGGTGTAGCTTCAGCTGCCCTGCCCCTCCCCCCCCCGACCCTCCCCCATACACTCAACTTTCAGATTTTTTTTATATGTAACTGAAAAATTTAAATGTTGTACTTAATAGATTAATTCATACCACTACCCCCTCTCTCACTGTCATTCTCTCCCCCTTTCTCTCTCAATGTCATTCTCTCCCCCCCTCTCGCTGTTATTCTCTCCCCCTTCTCTCAGTAATTTTATCCCCCTCCCTCTCTCTCTGTCATTCTCTTCCCCCCCTCTGTTATTCATCCCCCCCTCTCTGTCATGCACCTCCCCCTCTCTGTCATTCTCTTCCCCTCTCTGTCATTCTCCTCTCTGTCATTCTCCTCTCTGTCATTCTCCTCTCTGTCATTCTCCTCTCTGTCATTCTCCTCTCTGTCATTCTCCTCTCTGTCATTCTCCTCTCTGTCATTCTCCTCTCTGTCATTCTTCTCCCTCGAGGGCTACCAACAGGTCAGGTTTGAAGGATATCCCTACTTCAGCACAGGAGGCTCACTTAAACTGCATCACCTGTGCTGAAGTAGGGATATCCTGAAAACCTGACCTGTTGGTGGCCCTGGAGTTGGCCACTCCTGCTTTAGTGTATAAAACTAATTTATGCAATCAGGGCAAAGCATTTTATAAGGTTTGCAGCAGGTGTTTGGGAAATCCCTGAAGTAGCGAGATTAAATATGAGACTGTTATTTACAAACTCATGCAACACCCCTAAACCACCCCCTACCCCCCCTAAGGGAGATCTGATGGTACTTGTAGTGTTATGGTGCTGCGGTGCTCACCGGCTGGCTCTTAGGAGGACCGTCTCCGCATTGGTATGGGGAGTAGGGCAACAGGATAGGTTTTCAGGATGGTGCACCGCCTCCATCCTGCAGGGCTCTGCCAGAGGCAGGGTTTCATCCCCACAGGAACCTTTGTAGTAAGTGCAGTCACAGACCAGGAACAGTACAACAGGATTTATTGGCAGACCAGCTCATACAGTTCCTTCAGCCTTCATGCAAAAGAGGTGCAATCAATAGATATTCACAGACAGCCTATCCCTTGCACCCTGTCTGCCTTCTTCCCTTGACTAGGTCTCTCTGGAGCTTGAGGCATCTGGGCTAGTCTTTACTCCCTTACCCCTTACCTCCTGATGGGGTAAGGTAGAATTCTACCTACTCCCTAAGGCCTCGTTCAGGGTTCCGGTTTCGGAGGGGGGAGTGCTTACGTGCGGGCGGACGTTAGATACAAATTGTTTCAACTGAATCGCAGTTATTAGGGTAGCAGCTGCCCTGTCGCTAAAGTACGGAGTTGACGCTTGCTACAGTTTCAATAAACAACCCAAGTTGTTTTTTGAAGCTGCAGCAGCATCACTGGTTCTTCAGCAGCCAATGAAATCATTCTTGAAAATGATTTCAACACAGCAACACCGATCCTTAAGCTGCTGTCTGTCGCCCCGCCTCCTCCCCGCCTCCTGAAAGCTTGAAAATGTCTGCTGGGGATGATGTGCACACATCGCCCAGCAGACAGACGCTCGCACACGCGAACGCCCGCCCTCCAACTCCTGTCTCTGGCACCCAAAACTCAGCCTAAGGAGCAGGCTACACTGGAACACTCCTACAAATTAACATCCCAGTGGGGAGACTCACATGCTGGCCCATGTGAGAGGAATTTAACCCCAACACTGCCTGCTCCTTACCATGACTTAGGCTGAGTCCATGGTAACTGCAGCCGTGCGGAGGCGCGCTGAGGCTGAGGGAAAGCGGGTGCTTTCCCTGGCCTTAGTTCGCGTGCCGTCCGGGGGCGTGTTGGGTGGCGGGACAGTGACGTCACGGAGCTGGTTCGCCCTCATTTGGCGAACCGCTCACGTGACCGGCCCTGCGCTCCCGTGAGCGCTCAAACTAGAAATTTGTTAAGACCTATGCCTCCGCACGCCTGCGGACGCATGCGCGAGCCCCTGCTAAAGCCGCTCTCATCGCGGCTGAAAGGGCTCACTGACAAGCGTCAGTGCGCCTCGGCACAGGTCAGCGCCTAAGCGCTGACCCTGGACTCAGCCTTAGGCCTCGGACACGCTTACCGCTGGCGTGCTGAGGCGCGCTGAGGCTCAGGGAAAGCGGGTGCTTTCCCTGGCCTTGCGGTTGCTTACCGCACGCGCTCTCAGCAGGCCGCCAGGGGGCGGGCGCGTCACTGGCCGGGGGCGGGCCAGTGACGTCACGGAGCTGGTTCGCCCTCATTGGGCGAACCGCTCACGTGACCGGCCTGTCTCGCCGGCAAGCGCAGGTGAGCCCCTACTAAAGCCGCTCTAATTGCGGCTGTCGGGGCTCAGTGCTGAGCGGGAGCGCGCGTCAGCACGCTTCCGCAAGCAAGCAGGCAACATGTCCGAGGCCTTATAGTGTTAGGGCCAGGAAATATATAGCATGGGGCACTTGGCTACACTCGCATAACACGAGTCAGGGGGCACACACTTGCAACACATCCCTAAAAGCACGTGCCACCCTATGTGTTTATAGAACAGGGATAGTTAACTCCAGTCTTCAAGAGCTACCAACAGGTCAGGTTTTCAGGATATCCCTGCTTCAGCACAGGTAGCTCAATCAGTGGCTCAGTCTCCGACTTAGCCACCTATGCTGAAGCAGGGATATCCTGAAGATCTGTTGGTAGGCCATGAGGACTGGAGTTGCCCACATCTTCAATATAGTATCAGCTTTTATAACACCATCCAGTTTTATCAAATGCAGATAGCAGTTGTCATAGCAACTTTGGTCCTAGAATCTCACCTGCAATCAGCAGAGGTTGCATAAGACTTCAGCAAGCTGTAATTTTGTCAGTACAGTTCATTGGGTTAATTGAATAGTGTTGACGGGCTGTTAAACCGCGCCAAATTACAGTCAACTACTTAAGATTTAATGAGCATGGGAAAGGTAATTTCATGCAAATTAGAATCAGCGACAAGTTTAGATGACAGAAATGATTAACATTACGTTTTTCAAGACCTATTTAAAAGGTGGTTTTTTTTTTGTTTGTTTGCTTTCAGAATACAAATAAGGTGAGAATCCTTTACAAATGTGGTATTATTAATTTAGATCAAAAGAGCTGAGCAATGTAAAATTAGAAGAATTTATGAACGCAGTTTTGAACCTGCTTTAAATTGTAGCTCTGTGTGCTCACTGCCAAGTCAACAACAATATACAAACCCTAACATGTGACACACACGTGTTCAATAACCAAATGATTTATTCCATTAAAAAAAAAAAAAAAAAAACATTTTAAAAACAAGACGGCAGCTGGACAAAAACACCATCCCCTGACGCGTTTCGTGACGTCATGCCAGCATTAAACACGGGGGAATGTGTCTGCTAGGGTTTTTTAGCCACGTATTTTTTTTAGATGGTATAAATTATTTTTTCATTGTATACAATTTAATGGAGCTATTCATGCAATGTTATTTTTTTTTTTTTTAACATGGGTTTGAAGCAGGGGATCTCCAGAGCTGAACCCCATGAATTTCAGCTCTGGGGACCCCTTGCTTCCCGAGATGCAGATCTCCAAAGGGGGTGCCTGTATCTCATCAAAATGTGAAGCTTCCGCATCACGTGGGCCAATCGGAAACCGAACTGGATGACGTCACACCTTGCTATTGGCGCGCAGAGCCACAGTTTGGAAACTGCGCCATTACGTGATCCCTGCTAGCTGAGTGGCTACCGGCACCTACTACGGAGGTAAGTATCTGCGGAAGCAGGGGGTCCCTCGACCTGAAATGAATGAGGTTCAGATCCGGAGACCTCCTGCTTCAATGCTATGTAAAAAAAATAATAATAATAAGTGTAGCATTGTTTCTCCCCCCCCCCCCCCTAAGTGAGATCTGAGGGCAGGATGTAAATATCCTACTGGTGCTACCTTTACCTGTTGGCTCACAGGGGCCTGAGCCTCCGCCACAGAGAGCCTAGGGTGATGCACTGCACTTACAATCCGGTGCAGCGCCTCCACCTGCAAGGGATCCCAACGTTGTGGGAGGAGCAGCTCACAGGACCCTAACACATTGATCACACATAGTATAAAATAGAAATACCTTTACTGGCACATACTTATCTCTTAACAACTTAACACTCTACTAATGACTGCTAAGAATACAACTACCCACGCACCATGCAAGGCGTACCCCTCCACCGTGTTCCCAACACCCTGTCCCAGAGTCCCACACCCAAACCCCAATGTGTAGGACAGCGCTGACCACTAAGTTGAGATGTTGGTTGGTGCACGTGTTGTATGATACCTGCCGAGTGTGTCCACACCCGGACGCTCCATCAGGAAAATAGAATGGATCCGCTGATACCGCAAGGAATCCGCCTCAGCGTGAGGTGGTGTCCTGACGGACGGTCCCACCATGAATACAGTCTCTTAACTTCTTATGTAGTCTGGTCCCAGACCAAAGCCTTCAGGGCCGCGCAGCGTTGCGTCCCTGATCTATCAAACAACTAAAGGGGCAGGGTCCCTACCAAGGGCCTGTCCCTGTTGCAGCACACTCTATGCACTTGAGTCGGGGCCAAGCTGGGGCCTAGGGGATTACCTGGCCTAGTGCAGTGGGTCCCTGACCCCTGCACACACAACCTCCCCAACCTTGACCCAGCTCCAACTCCCGATCCTTCCCCAGCACGCCAACTTTAACTATCTTCCTGCAGGAGATCTGGCCTAGTGATTGGCTCCCTGGCGTCAGGTAGTTAGCAGCCCCAGCAGCTGCTGGGTCTTGTAGTCCCTTGCGGACCCTTTTAACATTGCTGCCGCGCGCTCGATCTATACTGCGCATGCGCGACATGGCAATGGCCGCCGCTACTCTTAACTGCACATACGCAACTGTGGGCAGTCCCTGCAGTACAGAGCGCCATGTCTGCCACTTCTCCATCTCTGTAATGGCCGCCTCGGCTGTTCTGCACATGCGCAAGCCTATCGTCAATCCCAACATGGCCACCGTGTCGCTTCTGCGCATGCGTGAGTGCAGTAAACATGGCGGCGCCCTGTCACAGATGCCACCGAGAGCCCCCAGCGACGCGATCGCCCCCGCAGCTGCCCTGACTGTGTCGGAGATAAGGGAGGGGGGAACGGAGGTCCGGGGAGCCAGAGGGGACCTGGTTACATTAGCAAAACCGGGGAGGAAAAAAACGCTGCTTGAATTGCCACTTTAACATATGTATATGCTGTGCACACATCAGCAATATTATAGGACACAGTTTCCCAAAATCAGTCCTCAAAAGAAACCATCAGACCTAGGTATTCAAGATTTTTTCAATTGACCACATAACCTAGCTTTAACCCCTTTTTTGCCAGAGGGGCCAGCCATGCATTGGGTTAATTTATCACTAAAACAACTGTCTTAGGCCGCACTCATGGTGATGGCGTGGGCACACACTACTGAGGTGATCGGAGGCGTGGCGGGGGGCATGGAGAATGCGTCACGGAGCTGTTTCGCCTTCATTGGCTGAACCAGCTCACGTGACGCTGACATCCCACGGCTGCAGCCTGGAAAAACAAATTGATCTCTCTCCAAACTGCAGCAGCGACGACGTGCTATAGTACATCGCCGCCAGTACTATGCTACCTTTAAGGAAGCATAGAAGAGTCGCAAACGTACGTAGCGACGCCCCCACCGTGAGCGTGGCCTTAGGTTTAGTGTATTTGTTACCTTGAACACTAGGCCTGAACTTGGGGAAGCCTGTCTTAGGTGCTGGTCAATATAAGAGTGTTAATGGTCAGCCTGCTCTCTTATCCTAGTGTATTATATACAGTATCATTCTTCATTTCAAAGATTCGGCGGAAGTTAGATAGCTATAAACATCTCCAAGTCACCAAATAATTCCAAATGTAGACATTTTTAGGCATTTTTTTGTATGTCTTTTATGACATCCTTCTATTTCCTTTAATTAGGAGGAAAATCACTGATGTATCTTAGTAAAACTAGAAATGCACTTATATAGGTAATTTCTTTTTCTAATTCAGGATACAGCTTTGTTTTAATTTGAGACGTGGGGGGGTGCATGATTCATATATGGGTAGGAATGATAATATTTAATCTCTTTTATATCACACTTAATCAGAAATATACAGTTGTGTGCAACTACATCTATATAATTAATACATTGAGTACTCACAACATAATCTTGACTAGTCAGGCCTGAAAGGTTGATAAGAAATTCCCCATGCTGGCATATTACTGTATTAAGCATTTAATAACAGCAGGGAGTAGGTTTTCAATTTCCGTATGGCTGAAAAGATAAGAAATGATATACCTGCAAATATGAATATATAATTTAGACATTCATTCAGGTTTCCAATGCATTCGCTCAGTACTCAGGCTGAACACTTTCTCACACATCTGCATTGCCCTGATTTCATAAGTTAGTTTTATACATTAAAGCAGGGGTGGCCAATGCCAATCCTCAAAAGCCACCAACAGGTCAGGCTTTCAGGATATCCCTGCTTCAGCACAGGTGGCTCAATCAGTGGCTCAGACTAATTTTGGATGAAAAATATATAAATGATTACGTTTCTTAAATTACATATATTTCTACTTAATATAGAACTTGCTTTGCAGAAAATAAATTGGGATGAAAAGTTACGTGACAAGGAGAAGGCTGCTTAAGGGGATATTTAAAAGGGGTCCATGGAAGAGATTCAGAAAGAACGGAAGTCTTTAGAGTAGAATTGTTTTAATTGAAATGAAGTCTTGGCAGGTTCGTCTGTTCGAAGTCCGAACTTCACAAATTTCGAGTCAAACTTCGGAATAACTTTCAAATCTTAGCAAAATTCTAGCAACATATTTTTTCAAGGTTATTTATTTTGTAATTACTAGGGCTCAGTCCATGCTCCCTTATCGCGCCAACCGCGCCCTCCACAAAGTAATGATGGGTTTAACTTTTTTTCTTGTCCCACCTCCTCTCTCCTTCATCCTATGTAATAAAATTACATTTACAGCCAGCTTCATTACCTTAGCGGCTAACCTATTATCCAGATCTGGATAATAGGAATTTTGGCCATTGTTGTACTGTGTGTGTGTGGGGGGGGGGGGGAGTTTGGGGGTAGAGGGGATGGGTAGTAGGTTTGTTGAATTTTAATGTTTCTTGCGAGTAGAGGGGGTGGGTGAAGGGGGCTGTTGCCCCAGGTGGGTGATTAGGCCTCTCAGGTGGGTAGCGGGAGGGTTTACACCCTTCATTACCATAGCGATTACCACCACTATGGTAGTGAAAGGGTTAACTCCTCCCGCAACCTTCCTATTAGGCCTAACCACCCACACTGCGGCAATTACCCCATTCACCCACCCCCTTTACCCACAAGAAACCAGGTACTCTGGCTTAACCCCTTCATTACCTTAGTGGCTAGTCACAGGTTGCCAGTTTCAGCAAATTTGCCTCAATCTGTGGCTCTTTCAATAACTCAATAGCCCAGGGGTGGCCACCTCCAGTCCTCAAGGGCCACCAAAATGTTAGGTTGTAAGGCTATACTTGCTTCAGCACAGGTGACTCAGTTGAAGACTGCACCACCTGTGCTGAAGCAGGGATATCCTGAAAACCTGACCCATTGGTGGCTCTTGAGGACTGGAGTTGGTCACCCCTGCTTTGGAGACAACAGTAACTGCATATTTTCTTTTATCCCTCTACAATACAGTTGGTATTATATAAAAAATGAATTGCACACTTGCATGAGCTCTGCCCTTTAGTATGTATAGTGACAACTTACATTTTTCGAAACCAAAAACCCAATGAGCCTTCTGTACACAATTCAAGTCAAAGTAGGATTTTATCTGCATCAAGCCAAATTTGTTTGACTTTTCAAGCTTAGACCTACTGTAGAACTATAAAGTTACTTTTCAAGGAAGGTTCGATAATTGCTTTGGCACAGGGTTTCCAAATCGCTTCCTCACTTATTCTTCTTGTTCATATTACATACTTCATTAACTTTGATCTTAAGCTGCCTGGTAGACATCTCGGGCAAGATACAGATATAATGGAAATCAATGTGGTTGGTCTCTCTTTCTCAGAACACGAATCAGGACATTCATTTAAGTTTATAATAAGATTTATAATAGTAATCATTAGGGATCAATGCATTTTTGGGGACATGGATAAAAATCCCATATGATTCTTTACAAGAAAAGTCACTCAATTATCCTCCAGTTGAGTCAAATATACAGCCACAGAATCGGGAGTGAATTAATGGAGTCTTTTTCACAAAAAACAACAATATTTATGAAAATGCATATGATTTATGAACTCGGTATAACCATGAACCCTCGTGCATGAAGACTGATATTGCTCTTTGTGGAAATTTGCTAAAGGAAAATGGGTAAACGTGTGCAGCAAACTTGTAGCCCTCTGGCATTTTAACATGTCCCCTGTTATTGTAACTTGCTCTTTGCGAAAACACTTGGATAACGCTAGCATTAGTCAAGTTCAGATGACCCCAAATGAGCGGGATGTTGGTCTCCTTGACAAAAAAAATGATGTTTAATTGATTCTGACCTCAAAGAGGGTAACTGACTTAAAATAACTTTAGTTGCCAATATAAGAACGCTGCCGTTCAATCACTCACATACATTTACAATAACCACCCTCTACTTCTACATACTCTAATCTTGGATACTGCACATCCATCCAGCCACACCAGGAGTCGTGACTAATTATTGGTTTTTGCTACAGGGGTATCCTCCCATAAGATTGATGGTGGGAGCTTTTCTTGCTTTCTACTACCCGTCTTCAGGGGGTTTGTACCCACAATTGCTGGCTATATTACCAACACGTCTTATTAGTCTTGATATTATTCTCCTTGGATGGTGGTTTTGGTGTCATTGGATATTCTACCTGGCATTGAGCGCTCCTCACACTCTATCTATCTATTCTACATACTGTATGACAGCATGACCACTGTATCTATTCTAAGTACATACTGTATAGTCATTTTCTACCACAGGAGTTTTAAACTGATTCCTATAAAGCACTAGTGGCGGGATGAATCCTTTTCCTGGAGTTTCTTGCATTTTCCACCCAAAATCTGTTTCGCGGTGTCAAATCCACAAACGGATTGGGTCGGTTTTAATCTGCGCTGATTCATCAAAAACCGCCATTGGATAAAGTCCGTGGTTGGCTTTGTAGAATCCAATTCGCGGATTCAGCAATCGCTTGGCGGATTCTTAAGGATTGGAATCTACAAATCCGTCCACGGGTTGCGAAATCCGCGGAGGGTATTGGTAATAATAATAAAAACATTTGACAAACGCGACTCGCCCTTTTTGAGATTGATCCGCAGAAATCAGGGGAGCAAAAAGAAACCGGACGATCCGCTGCGGATCCAAATACGCCCCCAAATTTTTCCATCTCTATTCAGCACATTTGCATGTAATCGTACTTCTTAGGTTAATTGTTTGGTCATTCCTAAAATCTGAGGTTTTAAAAGAAGAGGGATGCAATCCAATAATGTTCTCAATCTATATATATTTATATATGCAAATGTATACGCATGATTATGTGAGTCTGCTTACATTGCACTAGGATCCAATCATAGCCATAACTACAGTACCTAAAACATGGGAAGATTGAGCATGCAATTTGGTACCAATCAATTACATAACAAATTAGAGACTGGTTATATGGAATCATACATTATGTCTTTGTCCAACAGCGGTTCCACTGTTTATTACAGTTGTAGTAGTGTATTTATGGCCAGCTCAAATGAAAATAGAATGGGCACTGCCCCAATGACCAAACAGTGATGTCAGAATTAGTTTAGTAAATCACAAAGGAGATCCGTTCACTTTTCTACTTGGTCAATGAGCGTTTGTCTTCTCCATGTATCCATCGATTCCCTTAGTATACACTGGCCGGCTTCAGTTAGCAACAAGGGCTTCATTGTTAGACCGTAAAGCTGAATGGAGAGTTGACAGAATTAGAATTAAAAACTAAATAGATGGCACAGAGGGAAATACTTGTATGAACCCTGTCATGGCATCAGAATGCAGAAGTCCCATAGCTTTATGAGACAGCAATTCATTTAATCCTCTTAATTAATGAGTCAAACATGAAATGAATTGGCATCTCAGCGAATGTACTTACATGGCGGTGATTATGAGAGCCTAGAATTTTAGCTGCATAACAGTGTTTCATTGTAGAGACAGAGGAAGTTGGTTTCCACTCGAGGTTCTCACCTGACATTAAAGCCCAACAAATGTTCACTTCAGTAAAAGAGTACACAAATGTGATTTAATACAGTGGTTTTTCTATCAATAAAGAGGTGTAGGAAAAGTGGGTAGAGTTGAGTTAGAGATTAACTTTTGTTGAGTTGATGGGCCAAAGGTACCCCACATGTGAACAGAAAAATTGAATTAATCAAAGCAGTGGGTATGACAGTTTAGCATCAAGAAAAACCTACAGAATTAAGAAGGCAGTGAGCAGGTTACTTCCAACCTACTGCTGCGGCAGACTTTATTCTAACAAATCACCGGTTTGTCCCTGGCTTGTTCCTGGAATGCGACGCTGTTCACCCGGAGCATGCCGCGTTCCCAGCCAGGGGTCATGCCCGGCTGACGCGCGGTTGATGTGTTAATTGATAATGGTTCAGGATTTAATAGGCTGCAATGCTTCGCGTGTCCGCCAGATGACATAAATTCATGAATTGTAATGCAGTATATATATACTGTATACTGTATAACAACAATCCCTATAACCCCTAACATACAGTACTATACACATACAGTACAGTATATGCACATCAATGATACTATAGGCCGGCGGGGGCGAGATGTGTTTGCAGCAGAGAGAGATCCGCTGCTCTCTCTGCGCAAACATCGGCACATTAAAAATTATTTAAAATACATTTTTATTCATAGTGTAGATGTGCAGGGGGTCTCCGGAGCTGAACCGCGTTGGTTTCAGGTCGGGGAACCCCCTGCTTCCCGAGATACAGGCCCCTTTATGAGGTGCCGGTATCCCTCTGCATTTAAAGGTCCCAATCACGTGACCGCGGCATGTAAACCAAGCAGAGGGATACCGGCACCACCTAAAGGGGCCTGTATCTCGGGAAGCAGGGGGTTCCCGGGCCTAAAACCACAGCGGTTCAGCTCGGGAGACCCTCTGCACATCTACAGTATAAATAAAACACACACATCAATAAAGAATCGTTCCTTACCTTTGCGGCTATGTGCTACGGTAACGAAGCAGCATGAATGTATTTTAAATAATATTGTAGTGAGCAGGGGGTTCCCTGAGCCAGAAATCAAAGCTCCTGCACAATATTATTAAAATACAGAAATGCTGCTTCATTACCATAGCTGATAGCCGCTAAGGCAATGAAGGGGTTAACCTGCTTTATGAGGTGCCCCTTTATGAGGTGCCGGTATCCCTCTGCATTTAAAGGTCCCGTTCACGTGACCGCGGCATGTAAACCAAGCAGAGGGATACCGGCACCCCCTAAAGGGGCCTGTATCTCGGGGAGCAGGGGGTCCCCGGACCTAAAACCACAGCGGTTCAGCTCCGGAGACCCTCTGCACATCTACACTATAAATAAAACACACACACATCAATAAAGAATCGTTCCTTACCTTTGCGGCTATGTGCTACGGTAACGAAGCAGCATGAATGTATTTTAAATAATATTGTAGTGAGCAGGGGGTTCCCTGAGCCAGAAATCAAAGCTCCTGCACAATATTATTAAAATACAGAAATGCTGCTTCATTACCATAGCTGATACCCGCTAACACAGGCCAGGGAGATTAAACAGACACATTAGGGGGAGGGGGCTTTACACAGATTACAGTCACGGCAGGGAAGTTTAACAGACACAATAGGGGGAGGGGGGCTTAAACTTTCCTGCCTTGACTGTAATCTGTGTAACAGACACATTAGGGGGAGGGGGCCTTACATAGATTACAGTCAAGGCAGGGAGGTTTAACAGACACATTAAAAATATGTATTTAATGTATTTATTGTTGTTTATGTATTTTAAATACACAGGGGGTGTACTGTATGTTGTTTATTGCAATGTTTATTGGGGGCAAATGTCCCCAATAAACATGCTATTCTGCTTTAACCCTTCATTGCCTTAGCGGCTACCAGCTATGGTAATGAAGCAGCATTTCTGTATTTTAATAATATTGTGCAGGAGCTTTGATTTCTGGCTCAGAGACCCCCTGCTCACTACAATATTATTAAAAATACATTCATGCTGCTTCGTTACCGTAGCACATAGCCGCAAAGGTAAGGAACGATTCTTTATTGATGTGTGTGTTTTATTTATACTGTAGATGTGCAGAGGGTCTCCGGAGCTGAACCGCTGTGGTTTTAGGTCCGGGGACCCCCTGCTCCCCGAGAAACAGGCCCCTTTAGGGGGTGCCGGTATCCCTCTGCTTGGTTTACATGCCGCGGTCACGTGAACGGGACCTTTAAATGCAGAGGGATACCGGCACCTCATAAAGGGGCCTGTATCTCGGGAAGCAGGGGGTCCCCCGACCTGAAACCAATGCGGTTCAGCTCCGGAGACCCCCTGCACATCTACACTATGAATAAAAATGTATTTTAAATTTATTTATTTATATTCATGTATTTATTTAGATTTATTTTTTTATTTTTTGGGCGGCTGCTGTGTGTGAATTTTTTTTATTGTGGGTAGCGGAGGTTGGGTGAAGAGGGTATTAGCCCCAACGGTGGTTGTTTAGGGCTTGCGGGGGGTAGCGGGAGGGGTTAACCCCTTCATGACCGTAGCGGTATTAACTGCTACGGTCGTGAAGGGGTTAAGTTCACCCGCAACCCCCCCGCAAGTCCTAAACTCACACCAAGGGCCAAATACCCCCTTCACCCACCCCCGCTACCCACAATAAAGCAGGCATGGTGGGTTAACCCCTTCATTGCCTTAGCGGCTATCAGCTATGGTAATGAAGCAGCATTTCTGTATTTTAATAATATTGTGCAGGAGCTTTGATTTCTGGCTCAGGGAACCCCCTGCTCACTACAATATTATTAAAAATACATTCATGCTGCTTCGTTACCGTAGCACATAGCCGCAAAGGTAAGGAACGATTCTTTATTGATGTGTGTGTTTTATTTATACTGTAGATGTGCAGAGGGTCTCTCAAGCTGAACCGCTGTGGTTTCAGGCCCGGGGACCCCCTGCTTCCCGAGATACAGGCCCCTTTAGGTGGTGCCGGTATCCCTCTGCTTGGTTTACATGCCGCGGTCACATGATCGGGACCTTTAAATGCAGAGGGATACCGGCACCTCATAAAGGGGCCTGTATCTCGGGAAGCAGGGGGTCCCCCGACCTGAAACCAATGAGGTTCAGCTCCGGAGACCCCCTGCACATCTACACTATGAATAAAAATGTATTTTAAATAATTTTTAATGTGCCGATGTTTGCGCAGAGAGCAGCGGATCTCTCTCTGCTGCAAACACATCTCGCCCCCGCCGGCCTATAGTATCATTGATGTGCATATACAGTACTGTATGTGTACAGTACTGTATGTTAGGGGCTATAGGGGACGGCTTCAAAGACAACAGCTCGCAAACGCCCCCATGAGTTTTTACAAGGCATTGCAGTATTGCAGAGAGCGGGAATAAAATGCTTAAATCACAGCCGCAAAAATAACGCAATTCACTCCGGGCGAAAACGACACAAAACCGCACATCACTGGGATATTCTGAAATTCGCGGAGCTAGCCGAGTTAGAATAAAGTTGGTCGCCACTGTAATAGCTGTATTTGTCCAACTAATGTTTTGTGGGAACTACCATCTCGGAGTCTAACAGATATTAAAGAGGTACTGTAGCATACTACACAGAAATGTGCGTCACAGACAGGACCAGCGCCACAGAATCCAGTGTAGTGTCAAGAAAACCTGTGTAAGATCTTGAATGCTCATGTACATTTACAGCAAATAAATATTTTGTGGGTCTATTACAATAAAAGGCATTACCACCTGCAACAAATCAACAAGTCTCAATGTCCTACTCTTTCACTGAAAGTCAACACTAAATATTCTTGTGTGCAGTTGTCAAGAGACCATCCAAGTAGACACTATTTATTAGAACCAAGTACATTCCTGGCAGGTGTCACAATAAGATGTGCCCCAAAAGAATTTCCTTTAAAGAGTGGAAAGCTCTGATTTCCCATCACAAGTGTATAAGATACGAGTTTAATTCCATAGGCGATTTGATGCTTTCATGACATTGCATTGTAGGATTATTATAATTTACGAATTTAATAAATCCTATATGTGTTAGATTTGAGGGTAATTGTACATCATGCTACAGAGTTACCTACACACAATGTATAACACTATGGTTATGTCAGACATGTCAACATTTCAGTGATCAGCGCAGCCGGAGACGTCTTAAACTAGAAGAAGAATCATCCCACTTTGAAAAAAAAATAAACTGCATTGGACAAAACATTTCTTTTCATTTGTGAAGAGGAAGAAGAAAGACAAATCACAGGAAATACAGATAAAATAGTGATATAAAAGAACAAGATGAAGTGTCATATATTATTAATAATGGTTGTCACACACTCACTGTGCTCTGTCTTATTATTTGTTGCCACCTGGATATTAATAGGGAGGAAGGTAAAGAATAGGTGAAGGTGGAATGTAGTCCTCTGGGTCCATAAATGGATGTGTGATAGCTGTGGCCCATCATTTGAAATTGTCCTCTAGGCTGACAGATTGATAGGACACTCTCTGGGAGAAGCGCATATGGGGGACAGGTGATGGAGAGTTCATTTGTGCTGTGCATACGGAAGGGCTCCTGTGTACTAAGAATGGGGTTTCCAGACTCGTAACATAGCAAGTCAACATAATCAGGAGGAAAGGCAGGAAGAGTACATGTTGCATATTAACTTTTAGAGTTCATTGTGGGTATAAAAATACAGCAGAGATAAAGAACACCTGAGATTATCTGCAGGTCTTCCTGCGTATTTCACCCCTTTGTCAAATGGTTCAACTGCAGACAAGGATTCTGGGTAATGCCATGCAATTAAACGCAGTTTGTCACTGCTAGGCAAGCTTCCAATCAGGTTTTTTTAACATAGACTTTCTTGTATAAATGTAAAACCACACAACTTGTGTTCTGTTTATTGAAGAAAAAACTCGAAATGGGTTTATTACCACATTTGTTTCATGATTTCATCAGAAAGTGTTGCAAACAGGAAACCGGTCTCAGACTTGTGCGCTGACAGATATCTCAGTGCAGGCAAGCACACTGACTGCTTTCAGCTCCAGGACAATCTGCAGCACGGCAGGCACTGTATGTACAGTATGTTAGTTTTGTCACTTGACTTGTTTACTAAGGTAATTTACCTCTCTGGTTTTATTTTACTTCCTTATCTACTGTCTTCCTTGTTCTCATCCTTTATCTTTTACATCGGCATAACTGTACGCCTCTAGTCCTCCCCACGCAGGTCATAGCTCACATAATAATAATAATAGCATGTTCTTGTATAGCGCTGCTAATTGTACGTAGCGCTTTACAGAGACATTTTGCAGGCACAGGTCCCTGCCCCGTAGAGCTTACAATCTATGTTTTTGGTGCCTGAGGCACAGGGAGATAAAGTGACTTGCCCAAGGTCACAAGGAGCCGACACCGGGAATTGAACCAGGCTCCCCTGCAGCAATCTCAGTGTCAGTCAGTGTCTTTACTCACTGAGCCACTCCTCCATGATACTTTGGACAGAGTACTGTGTACTGTAGGTTGCCTGCAAGGCATGTGCTGTTATTTTGCAAACACAAGATGGTTAATAACCAGACAAGCCAGTTGAATACAGGCATTTTACTAGATGTTTCACAATTTGCCTTGAAGTAGTGCAAATTTCCAGGGCCATCAGGAAGAGGTTCTCAACTCCCGTCCCCAAGGCCCCCCAACAGGTCATTTTTTTGGGATATCTCAGCTTCAGCACAGGTGACTCCATCAGTGGCTCAGTCTTTGAGTGATTGAGCCACCTGTGCGGAAGCAGGGCTATACCAAAAACCTTACCTTTTGGGGGGTCTTGAGGACTGGAGCTGAGAACCTCTGTCTTAGGGTCTCCGCTGATGCGAAAAAACATCACGGCTTCGGCATAGGTGGTGCAGTCACGATTAAAGAGCAGAGCAAAGGAGCACTGCTACCAGAAGTAGTCCTGAAGGAACAAATATCACGGGCAAACTCCAGAAGTAAAACTGAGGGTGTTTAATGCATGAGCTCACAGGGAGATAAACAGACAACGCACCAACGCGTTTCATCCCGTTGGACTTTATCAAGGTGTAATATGAAAACATACCTTCTCCTAGATATAGCCACCATTTTGCGCCAAAAGTCCCGCAGGGCTGCATCGCGCATGCGCGCCAGTGACGCGCCGCACCACTGTGACATCCATCATGTCCAACCACTAAGCTCGGCACATGAGGTGACGTCACTAGTGTGCGCACGCATCCACCCTGGAACGCAAGCCCGTGATGCTCCTACCGGGCTAGAGGTGGAGAGAGTGATAAAAGCAAAACAAACTTTATTGAAAAAACTTTAACTGACAAAACTAACAAAAATTACAAAATAGACATAAAAACTAATCTAGTTTCAAATGATTAGTTTTTATGTCTATTTTGTAAGGGGAGGCTTATATTTTAAGAGGGGTGTGCATTTGGACCATATCTGCGGTAGTCTGGCTGACTGACCGCTAGGTCTTCATTTTGCCCCCCCCTTAAATTCATACTACCTACATGACCTTATGAATATATCATAGTGTTCCTATCTCCAATCATCTCCTCAATTTTATGACGATTTTGTGTACACACTGATATTGAGCGTCATTCTTCACACTACTCCATAGGTGGTGCAGTCGAAGACTGAGCCACCTGTGCTGAAGCTGGGATATCCTTAAATCCTGACCCGTTGGGAGGGGGAGAGGGGTCTGGAGAACTGCAGTTGAGAACCCCCGGCCATAGGGGATCTCATGCATTTTGATGGCTACAGTGTGTACTAAGCATTGCAAACAGCAATGTTGGCATATGGAAATCTCATTTTTAATTGTACTTCAGTTGTGTGCACCTATGTAATAACCTGACATCTCAATCTTTGCCATCAGCTTCAGATGCTAATAGTAGGTACTAAAAAAGTATCTCTGCGCTGCCCCAAAACAAGAGTGCGTCTAAATTCTCTGCCAAGTTGAATTTGGCGTAAACCCATAAAAGTATGTTTAGATTGTGGGTGCAACAGGAAGTTACTGTGTATCAACCAAACACTTAATTGATGCAGCACAGATGTTTCATTATATTGGTTAACAACATGTATTATTTTCATGGTATGGCTGTTATAAATATTACACTAATTATTTATGTTTACTAATACTAACAATGGTAAGAGAAATACACATCATTCTGCTTTAACTGAAATTGTATCAATTAGTTTTTAAACTGCTGCAATGCATCAAACATTATTTCAAACAACAACTATGGGTCATCTCTATGAAGTCCCCTAATGAACTTCATATACTGTACACACAGATACCCAGCAAGCTCTGATGAACCCCATGTACAGAACATGACTCAAAGGGTAGCACTAAAATGTTGACTCACAAATCATGTTAGATATGATCTTGGTACATACTGCAGGTCCCATTGTGTGACATGCTATTATAACAATTAGCATTCTTCACTTGCACTGAGACATACCCTTCAGCTGCTCCCATCTGGTGATTGTCGAAGAAACAATTTGAACCCACAGGCACAATCTCGCACCTGCAATAATGATGCAAGATCTATTAAAGAGAAAACTCCCTTTGAAACCAATAGGACATTTTTAGCTGATCAATACAGTGCTATGTTATGCGGTAGTTGTGTTATGGAAACTTTTAGAAATGACCCCAACGACCACTAACTCAAGGGCATGATGTACTGTATGTATTAGGCTTGTGAAAATTAATTAAATTGCAAGAAACATGTTAATTGAATGTCCTATAAAAATGGGAAATTGACAGAACTAGAATCAGTTATTTTGTGCATCCTATTATCATACCTACATTGAAAACTGAAAAGTTGTCTACTGACAATCTCCATGTTACAGGCGGATACGGTATACATTGGGCAAAATATCTTAATATATTGTTGCTAAGAGACTCTTGTTTAAACTGCCACTCAACAGCAAACAAAACTTGTGCATCTTTTGGACCAAAGATATATAGGAACTAGATTTACAGTTTAAAGGGACAATTCCTCCTAGTCCAAAGTGTACTAATAATAGTGACCTGTTTAAGGGATTACATCTAAATGAGTGAGTAAAGACACTGTCTGGAACTGAGTTTGAAGCAGGGGAACCTGGTTCAATTCCTGGTGTCGCTCCTTGTGACCTTGGGCAAGTCACTTTATCTCCCTGTGCCTCAGGCACCAAAAACATAGATTGTAAGCTCCACCGGGCAAGGACCTGTGCCTGCAAAATGTCTCTGTAAAGTGCTACGTACAAGAACATGCAATTATTATTATTAATGAATGGTGACTTTAATACTAAAATTTGACACCTAGAGCTGTTTATGTTTATTTTTAAATGAATGTTTAAAGTTACTTTGTAAACATGGCAACGTGACACTTGGGAGGGGTGTGATGTCCTCTGGCTGCTCCCTTTTATCTGATGTCGCTCCCCCTCCCCTTATCTTTATTGGCTCTCTGATAAGGACAGGGTGGACTATGGGTAAAGAAAGCACCTGAATGTCAAACACTCTCCTGTTCAACACCTAATAAATTCCTTTCATGGTTAATTCTCAAAGAAAAGAAAGAAAATCTTTGCTTTCTGCAGTTACATTTACTACAGAGCGTGGAAATGTCTTGTTAAGACCTGAGAAATGTCACTTTTGCATATTTTAGATAAAATTAGGTAAAGTCTGCTGAGGCTGTGATCTTTTAATAGACAAATTAAAGTACCACCTGCTGGAAAAATAATAACCCAAGCCCATATTTTAGCAGAATTCACTTTTTCCTTGTAAATCCTTTTTTCACCAGCTGCACGTCACAAACAATGAAAAGCCAACAGGACGTATAACGTATTGATTATAGACGCATATAGCAAAGTACTAGACAATTAATGACATAATGCAAGTTATTGACATCTTATTGCCCACATTGATTCTTGAGGGGGCTCTTTTGTATGAAGTATAAGTGTACCACCAGTTGTGCTAAATGTAAGAACCAATTATTAAATCTGCTAGAGACTGTTAGAAGCCAGAAAGTTTTACCACCATAAAGCAGCTAATCGACATTTTTTACTTTTTATCTTTCCAACACAGTTTCTATTTTTGGGGGCTTAATTCTATATTCGCCAAGGCAGCTGGTCGGGACATGTTCAGCTTCAATTCCCCATTTAAGTCAATGGGGGGATTTTAGTTGAAAATGGCCCCATTGCCCACTTTGGTTGAGGTAGAATAAGCCCATTCAAATCTGTTAGAAGCATTTCAAATATGAAGTGTCCGGGAGGTTAAAATGGGGCTGAGCCCAGTGCCGTCTAAAGGTTACAATGGTAACCTTGGAAGATAGAGGTTGCGAAAATCAGGGTTTTTAACACTGCCATGTTTTTGTAGAAGAGCAGGATATGATCCGGGGTGCAGGATACTAACATTATAAGAGTTAAACTCATACAGATTTCTGGGGGGATTGCTGCTTTTAATGTAGTGGATTTTTGGACCCAGATTGAATTGGAGAAAGTGACACGCACAGGCGCAGAATGTGCATATCTTTGTGATATGTACAGTTGTGTGAAAAAGTAAGTACACCCTTCTTGAATTCTATGGTTTTACATATCAGGACATAATAACAATCATCTGTTCCTTAGCAGGTCTTAAAATTAGGTAAATACAACCTCAGATGAACAACAACACATGACATATTACACCGTGTCAGGATTTATTTAACAAAAATAAAGCCAAAATGGAGAAGCCATGTGTGAAAAACTAAGTATACCTTATGATTCAATAGCGTGTAGGACCACCTTTAGCAGCAATAACTTGAAGTAATCGTTTTCTGTATGACTTTATCAGTCTCTCACATCGTTGTGGAGGAATTTTGGCCCACTCTTCTTTACAACGTTGCTTCAGTTCATTGAGGTTTGTGGGCATTTGTTTATGCACAGCTCTCTTAATGTCCAGCCACAGCATTTCAATAGGGCTGAGATCTGGACTTTGACTGGGCCATTGCAGCACCTTGATTATTTTCTTTTTCAGCCATTCTGTTGTAGATTTGTTGGTGTGCTTGGGATCATTGCCCTGTTGAATGATCCAATTTCGGCCAAGCTTTAGCTGATGGACAGATGGCCTCACATTTGACTCTAGAATACTTTGGTATACAGAGGAGTTCATGGTCGACTCAATGACTGCAAGGTTCCCAGGGCCTGTGGCTACAAAACAAGCCCAAATCATCACCCCTCCACCACTGTGCTTGACAGTTGGTATTAGGTGTTTGTGCTGATATGGTGTGTTTGGTTTTCGCCAAACATGGCGCTGTGCATTATGGCCAAACATCTCCATTTTGGTCTCGTCTGTCCAAAGGACATTGTTCCAGAAGTCTTGTGGTTTGTGCACATGCAACTTTGCAAACCTAAGCCGTGCTGCAATGTTCTTTTTAGAGAGAAGAGGCTTTCTCCTGGCAACCCTTCCAAACAAACCATACTGGTTCAGTCCTTTTCTAATCGTACTGTCATGAACTTTGAACAGATTGATGGGCAGCAACAATTGCTTCTCTAAGATCATTGCTGATGTCTTTCCTCCTTGGCACTGTGTTAACACACATATGAATGCTCCAGACCAGCAAATAGCTAAAACTTTGGCTTTTATAGAGGTGGTCACACTTGCTGATGATCAATTAATCAAGGGCATTTGATTAGCAGCACCTGTCTACTACTTAGCATCTTAACTCCTATGGAAGCAGTAAGGGTGTACTTAGTTTTTCACACATAGTTTCTCCATTTGGCTTTATTTTTGTTAAATAAATCATGACACGGTGTAATATGTCATGTGTTGTTGTTCATCTGAGGTTATATTTACCTCATTTTAAGACCTGCTAAGGAACAGATGATTGTTATTATGTCCTGATATGTAAAACCATAGAATTCAAAGAGGGTGTACTTCCTTTTTCACACAACTGTATAGGAGCAATTGAAGCAAGCAAATTTGTTTGCATTTTGTTAACATAGGATTGAAGCAGGGGGTCTCCGGATCTGAACCCCATTAATATCAGCTTCGGGGACCCCCTGCTTCCGGAGACACAGACCTCCTTAGTAGGTGCCGGTAGCCGCTCAGCTTGGCTAGCAGGGATCATGTAATGGCCGCTTTTCAAAGCTTCTGTGCCTTGCGGGCCAATAGGACGCTGTGATGTCATCAGTGCAGCTTCCTATTGGCCAACGTGACGCGGAAGCTTTAAAGAGCAGAGAGATACCGGCAACCCCTGCGGAGGTAAATATCTCTGGAAGCAGGGGGACCCCGGAGCTGACTTTAATGGGGTTCAGCTCCAGAGACCCCCTGTCTCAATCATATGTTAAAAAAAAATAAAAAGAATACAAATAATTATCCCACTTGGATTGTGCCTTTAAGGTGATGTAAATATATGTGGCACATGTTATTAATCCTTGCAACATTTTGAAATATAATCATTTTAAAGTTTTTCAATGTAGCTAAAATGACATTGCAGTAAACTTGTGACCCTTCTCCGCCTAAATGCTTAGTGTTAATCTTGACTACATCTCAATCTCAACCACATACATATACTCTGTCTTGTGTGACCCTGGACAAGGTCTGCTGCACTGTATATTCAGTAACAATGTATTTCAGTCCATATAAAACATTTGAGACAAATTGACAACCAATATTGGATTTAAACTGCAGATTAGCCAATTTGAAGAAATAATTACTAAGTGTATACAGATGTTAACGTATCAATATCCAGTGGGATTCTTGTTGACAGTAGTAGGGTGTGTATCATGGAATGTAACCACTAGATGGCAATAGCACTGCATTAAACTGTTTGGTCTGTATTCCACAATATTTCCTTCATCTCAAATAAAATCAATGGGTTGTATGAATCAATTATTTTGTTGCAACACACACTGAAATATGCCTGCTTGATACATAGGCCTGGATACATTGAACTCCATTAAAATGGAGTTAAGGCAGCATACTACACCGCCCCCCCCCCCTTTTCTTCTTTTTTTTCATATGTAAAGCATGTGACAATGTATAATTGTACATTCTTACCTGAGCTGGCAATCGTTCGGTGCTCCTGTTATAAATCTGTAAAAATTCTGATTGTGTGATTAACTAAATGGCCGCCTCCTAACTTTGTGCTGCAGTCTGTGAAATGCTGTGGCTGATATGTAATATAATATTACTAAGTGTAAGACATTATTGTTGCAGATTTCAGAGTAATAGACAGTCTGCTGTTTGAAACACAGCAACAGCTCTGTTTGTGATACTTTGTTGCTAAAGGGCAGAGCTAAAAAAAAAAGTGTGTGAGAGTCTGTTTCAAAAGTAGAAGTGGATATGACTTTCTAAATGTTTGCTCTAGTATTCACAGCATTGTCAGAACATTAGAAAAAATCATTAAAAATGGCAATAGGAGTAAAAAATGCAGACAGTATTATCTAATTATCTAAAAAATGATTTTGCTCGTTTTGCTGCATTAAAGAGGCCATCCAAGAGGGCAATTGTTTTTGCAATTCTATTTTACTTAACATAGGATTGAAGCAGGGGGTCGACAGAGCTGAACCCCCTAAATTTCAACTCCCTCTGCTTCCCGAGATATGTACCTCCGTAGGGGGCGCCGGTAGATGCTCCGCTCGGCTAGCAGGGATCACATAATGGCCGCTTTTCAAAGCACCCTGTGGGCCCAGAGGAAGTTGTGACGTCATCCAGTGCAGCTTCCTATTGGCTGACATGATGCGGCACCCCCTACGGAGGTAAACATCTCTGGAAGCGGGGGATCCCAGGACCCCCTGCTTCAATTCAATGTAAAAAAAGAATATTCTCCGGCTTGGATTGCTCCTGTTTTATTACCGCAATTTTAAGATGATACATCAAGATTGCAGTAATTACCGGGTGTGATATTTGAACCAAAGTCACATTAATTCCCCGTAATTACAGGCTTCTGTGATATTTATTATGATACAAATGAAATGTCTTGCTCCACTAAATATATATTGTGTGTGGGACGTCTGCTAGCAAAGACTGATAAATGCAGCAAAGGGATAAGGGAGAACAGAAATCCGCTCGGCTGTACTCAGAGCCCCGAAGCAAAAATATCAAGAAACTGCAAAATATAACCTTTAATCTATATACATTAATAACCATGAAATAATAAAAAAAGTACAACAGTAACCCTATGTCTAAAGTATAAAAACAATTAAACGTGCGGGTGGTGTGGGTTTGGTACTATACACTCTGACCCAATTGTTTCTTTAATTTAGTGTAGAACAAGTAATCATATACATGAGGGTTCTGTATGGGGGAAAAGGAATAAGTGGGGGGTTGTCTATTACTGGGGGGTTGTCTATTACCTGAGGTAGCCATTTGTTTCCATTTTCTTTGTATGAACAGTAGGATTGAGTAGACCCTCAGAGTACTTCCTGATATTTTAATCTAAAAATACAATCTCATTCTACTCTATTTCAGAGGTTAGCCTGAGGTTACCAGTATGTGTGTTCGTGCTCAATGTTTGAAAAAACACAAAAGAGTTCTTTGCTACCTATCCATAGTACCAGGATGTCGTCTATAGAGTGTATCCAAAATGCGATTTTTGTACAGTGATTCAATTAATATGCCATGTTTCTCCAACCCCACCAAATAGAGGTTGGTGCAGATAGGCGCACACGTGCCCTGTGTTTGAAGATAGATATGATTTTATTCATATTTATAATAAAATGTATTTCATGTTGTATGTATGTATGTCTTTATTTATATAGCGTCATTAGTGTACATAGCGCTTCCCAGCAGTAATACACGTGACAATCAAATAAATAACAGATAATATAAATAACACATAATGGGAAGGAGCGCTTCAGACATAAAAGTAACATTTATCAAAATGAGTCCCTGTTTCGAAGAGCTTACAATCTAATTGGTAGGTAGGAAGAATGTACAGAGACCGTAGGAGGGTGTTCTGGTAAGTGCGTCTGCAAGGGGCCATGGTTTATGTATGAGGTGTAAAGTATCAGCCATGAAGCTACTCCTATGCTGAATGTGTAAAATGATTCTACATCAAGACTAGCTAGATAAGTGTCTTTATCAAGAGAAATACAGTCTAACATTCTCATGGCAGCCTGTGTGCCCCCCACATATGATGGTAAAGAAACAACACATTGTATAACATTTGGGATCACTGAGTAGCCTTACGTTCTCTTTTACATATATGTATAACTATGTTTTCTTCTTTGTCGGATGGTTTTGATGGTTTGATAGGGATGTCTTTCATCTCTGCAAGTTCAGTGGGTGCCTTTCATTCACCCATATTCATATTCCCTGTCCCCTTGGTTTTGTTAAGATTTTCTAGGTTCTTAGTAGAGACTGGCGAACCCGTCCGAATCCCTTTCCCGGAGATTGTTTTGACCAAATCTGTCTGCAGATGATAGAGAGCAAGAGAGCTCTCTCTCTTTTTGAGACTGATCTGCGGAACCACACGAGCCGAGGCCGATCCAAATCTGCAAACAAATCTCTGCTCCTTAGTTACCAGTTTTACTAATATTTCCACATGTGTACTCATCTCCATGCCTGGAGTAAATCTACTTTGGGGTTTTAAATCTGTGATGGGGCCTAGTCCTGGAGCTCTTTCGTTCTCTTCTACAAATAATAGGGCCGTATCTTTGATACAAGTAATACATATTTGAAGTGGGTGAGAAGGATGGGCCTCTTTTTAACACTTTCACATGCTGTTAATTTAAAGTGATGTCACTTAGATCAGCGGTGCGCAAACTGGGGGCGCTAGATTTTCTGGAAGGGGTGTGCGGGGAGCGGCAGTTATAGAGATCCCGCGCTCTCCCCCCAGGCATTTAAATTAAATGCCGGGGGACAGCGTGAGGCCTCTATAATACACTTACCTTCCCTTCCAGCGACGCGTTGTCCTGGTAACCTGGCATCAAATGATGCCGCAGGGTCATGTGACATCACATTACCATGGCAGCGTGATGTCACATGACCCCCCACATCGCCGGGGTCGAGCCGGGGGGGGGGGGGGCAAAGAAGAGAGCAGGCAGGGGTGTGCACAGGGAAAAGTTTGCGCACCTCTGAGTTATATTAATTACAAATGTATCTTCTGCTATATCAATGCTCTCTAGTAGTTCGTTCCCCCCTTGTTACAGCTGTAATACCACCCACCCCAGGGTAACTACCCTCTTCACCCTCAACAAACCTAACACCCACCCTTTATAGTAATGTATTGTCCATTAAGTGCCCGTAAGTGCATGAAGTACACAAGTATACTTTGAGTACAATGTTGTAAGTGAAACTTTACAGTGACAGTGTTATTTCCCCTTTAAGACTGTATGGCTTAAAAAACAAAAAGTTTTTGAGATTTTTTTTCCCGTTATATTTAATATCAGAACACAAGATTAATATCACAGCAAGAATCCATATACCCGAACAAAGATTTGAAAGATCCATACTTTAATCATTGTAATAAAATCAAAACTAAAGCTAAAACTTTACTCTGCAGATGGTGGAATCACAAATCAATAATTTGTCTTTCTTTTTCATTTTCAAGAAGCAGAACTATTTTAAATGTTGCTGTGTATGGTATTCATGCCTGATTAAAAATAAGAGATTTTTTTTCTATAAAAAGCCATAACCACTTCTTGCCAGTGTGGTTTAAGATGTATTTCCACGTATGTTTAAAGTTATTCAAGTATAGATAAGATGTAACAAATATGTAGCTTGTGACTGTTCGATAAATCAGTAGAAATATGTTACAAAAATGTGTGGCTTTTAGAGGGAGCCACAATATTACACATACTAACTGATATTTGAATAGTATATATGTGAATCTGATTTATATTAAATTCTGCTACATTCTTTACATTTCGACATAAAATGCATTTTTCTTTGGATTTTGATGTAGATATGATTATTGCTCATATACATTTCTGTATCAGTGGGCAGAGATTTCCAAACTGATATCCATCCTTTTGCCCTAAGGGCAGGTGGTGCCTTTTTAAGGCAGCGGTTCCCCCATATGAGCTTGTTCACCCCCTTTCTTTTGTAAGACTTTGGGAGTCAGGGGGACAAGGAGCTGAAATACACGTATTTCAGCCCTGAGGGACCCCCTCGTTCCAGAGATACTCACCAGTGAAGTTAGCATTTTGCAGTCCCCTCCAGGGGATACAAAATATCGGTTTAAATTTCCAATGTCACACATGCCAAAAGGAAGCTGCAACATCATGCATGCCAAAAGGAAGCTGCAACATCATGCGTGCAAAAAGGAAGCTGCAACATCATGCATGCCAAAAGGAAGCTGCAACATCATGCATGCCAAAAGGAAGCTGCAACATTATGTGTGCCAAAAGGGAGCTGCAACATCATGCGTGCCAAAAGGAAGCTGCAACATCATGCGTGCCAAAAGGAAGCTGCAACATCATGCATGCCAAAAGGAAGCCGCAACATCATGCATGCCAAAAGGAAGCTGCAACATCATGCATGCCAAAAGGAAGCTGCAACATCATGTGTGCCAAAAGGAAGCCGCAACATCATGTATGCCAAAAGGAAGCTGCAACATCATGCATGCCAAAAGGGAGCTGCAACATCATGCGTGCCAAAAGGAAGCCGCAACATCATGCGTGTCAAAAGGAAGCTGCAACATCATGTGTGCCAAAAGGAAGCTGCAGCATCATGCATGCCAAAAGGAAGCTGCAACATCATGCATGCCAAAAGGGAGCTGCAACATCATGCGTGCCAAAAGGAAGCTGCAACATCATGCATGCCAAAAGGAAGCCGCAACATCATGCATGCCAAAAGGAAGCCGCAACATCATGTGTGCCAAAAGGAAGCTGCAACATCATGTGTGCCAAAAGGAAGCCGCAACCTCATGTGTGCCAAAAGGAAGCCACAACATCATGCGTGCCAAAAGGAAGCTGCAACATCATGTGTGCCAAAAGGAAGCTGCAACATCATGTGTGCCAAAAGGAAGCCGCAACCTCATGTGTGCCAAAAGGAAGCCGCAACCTCATGCGTGCCAAAAGGAAGCCGCAACCTCATGTGTGCCAAAAGGAAGCTGCAACATCATGCGTGCCAAAAGGAAGCTGCAACATCATGCATGCCAAAAGGAAGCTGCAACCTCATGCGTGTCAAAAGGAAGCCGCAACATCATGCGTGTCAAAAGGAAGCCGCAACATCATGCGTGCCAAAAGGAAGCTGCAACATCATGTGTGTCAAAAGGAAGCCGCAACATCATGCGTGTCAAAAGGAAGCCGCAACATCATGCGTGACACAGGGATTTGAAGTACAAGAGTTACCTCCACCAGTAAGTATCTCAAGAACAAGCGGGTCCAAGGACCTACAGTAAAACGAGCACAGTTCAGCTCCAACATCCACTGGTCTCCATGCTGGTACAAAAAAAAGAGGAGTTGCGGAGAATAATTTCTAATAATGCACTGACATTGCAATGACCTGGTAGTCTCGTGCAATGTTTGGTGGTTTCATTGGCTGATTTTATCACACAGTATATTTGAAACTACCAACCATGAACACTGCACCCTCCATCTTCCTAGGCATGAGTCCGATGTTCAGTATTAACATTGAAGCTCAATTGCTCATACTGTACCTTTTGGAAACGCACACTAAATCGTCATAGGTGTATAATGGTTCAAGGTCCATGCATTTCCTCAGAGACAGCTATCTGCTCATTGTTTATTGTCAGACCTGCATATATTTGAACATCTTAGTTGGGGGTAGAAAACAGAGAAGGGGGGGCGCAAGAGTGAGAGATAAAGATGCACAGTGGTCAATAACAATTTGACATCAATGTGATCGAAAAGAGAGAAACTTGGGGTAGTGAGGGTGTATAATAAAACAGAATATTGTACTCACACAACCATGTGTGATACTAAATCACAAAGTGGGTTCTTTGAGTATAGTATTGGCTCCTCGTCTCAGCTGCAGGCTCCTTTTCATTCAGTGTTGTATCAACACAACACCTTGCGTCCTCACCTCGTGATTGGCCCCCATACAAATGTAAAGGATGACAGCCGCAGGTACAGTGTGAAATCACATTGATGTAAAATTGTTATTGACCACTTTGCATCTTTAACTCTCGCTCTTGCGCCCCCCCCCCCCTACTCTGTTTTCTATCATATCACGAGGATCGTGGGAAGATTCACTTGGGGTTGAGCAGCAACAACAATTTGGGCCAGTATTATATCGTTTGGCTTTTTTCTGTGAACATATTATCACCTCTTGTTCATTAGGCCTAGTAACTTTATTTAACTTACTGTTAGAGGGAGCGTCTCAGTTTTCTCACATTACACTTCAGTTGGGGGTAGACCATACTGCTGCGGTCGAGTTTATTCGAGCATTTGCCCGTTCTCGGCCGCAGCAGTAACCTGGCGCGTGCCGGAGGGTGCCGGGCGCGCGCCGAAGCAGCGGAAGAGCGCCCTCTGATCGGGGCGCTCTCCCTCCCGCTGCCGGGTCCGCCGGGTCCCCCGGAACCCCCTGCCGCCGTCCCCCACATCGCGGGACACCAGGGCTCCCTCGGGGAGCCCTGGACGCGCGTGCAGGGGGCGCTGGCACCCGATGACGCGTGACCACGCATCGGTGACGCGCGGTACGCCGAGGGAGTGGGGCTAGCAAGCCGGGGCATCCCCCGGCTTGCGGAACTAGCCCTGCTCGGATTAAGTGTGTCGGTAGTGTATTTACTAGTCAATTCTTCAAAATTCTTCAGCTTGTCTTTATCTAATGGATCTCCCGTCTCTAGAATCCCTCTCTGTCTCCAGGGTTCAAAACCCCAACCCTGGAATCCCGGCAGGAACCCTGGGTTACCAAACAGGGGAGTAAGTCTGCGTGGGGTTGACATAACTTTATATTTCTTTTTTGCTAGCTGCCATATTTTTAGGGAGAATCCGATTACCATCAGGTCTGAGTGGCTCCCAGTACCAATCCGGGGCTCGACCATAGCAAGGAAGGCAGATCGACTGGACTGTTTAGCGAGTTCTCCAAATCTACCCAACCAAATCTACCCAACCTCTCGGGGAGTGCCAGTACACCATTTGTCTCAAATGAGATACTATATATTTTTTAAATATTTGGTACTGCCATACCGCCTCATTCCTTAGACTCCAACATAAATGATCTTGGTTGTTTATGGTTCCAGATAAATTGCATAATTCGATTTTGAATTTCTTTTATAGTTGTATGAGAAACAGGTATTGGCAATGTCTGGAAATAGTACAGAAGTCTGGGGAGAATATTAATCTTTACCGCAGTAATATGCCCTAGCCAGGAGATACAAAGGGAACTCCAGGCTTGTAGATCCTTTCTTATCTTAGAGAAAAGCTTGGGGTTGTTATATTTATATAGTGAGTAGTAGTCTCTAGTAAGATAGATTCCCAGATATTTTAAATTGGTCTTTTTCCACTTGTAGAAAAAATGGAGAGTGAACTCCAATGTTCCAATGCTGCAATCATACAAAAGAAGCAAAAAATGCAATCACTGTCCAGGAGTACCTAGGAATGTCTTTAGGCAGGTGTGAGATAATAAGTATTAAGGAATAAAGTCAAGATGGCTATGAAGGTATGGGCACACCAGTCGGAGGTTAATTTGCAAATGTGAACCAAAGATACAAAGCAGTGAGACCGCAGCCACATCAACTATTGATCAATAATAGTCCCAATAATGCTGACCCGACCGGTAATCCTGCCACCTTTTCAGCCGTGTATTGCAATGAAGCAAAAAATCCCCTCCAACCTGTATATGGCAGGGGAATCCCAGCTGCAGAGGAATCAAAGAACCTGGGTGCTCCTTTCGCTGATCTGCCGATGGACACCGCAACTCATCTGCTGCCTGGCGTGTATGCCAAAACCCTCAGCTCGCCGATGTTGATGACGTAGGGGCTGCGTCTCTGAAAGCCACGGCCGCGCTGTACTGGGGTCCCACGGGTAGTGCGATCAAGCCCATGGATAACACTGGGGCTCTATACCGCGAGGCAACCAGCCGTGCTGTGACCCAGGCAGATAACGTGTAGGCAGTTTTTTCCTTTTTTCCTTATTTAGAACTTCCAATTTTTGGGTGTTTGACATTATACTATGTTCTTTGTTTTTAATCTCTCTATATATATTTTTTATTTTTATTTTTCTTTCCTTCCCCCCCTTTTTGGTTAGTATATTATATAGTTCATCATGTGTTATGAAGTTTCTTGCTGTATTACAGACATGCCAGTGTTAATATGTTTTCATTCATGTGTTTATTACTACCTGCTGTGTCCAATTTGGTTTTGACCAATCAGATGTGGCTCACATGTATATAAGTTGTGTCTGTGTACCGAACCATATAC
This sequence comes from Ascaphus truei, assembly GCF_040206685.1. NCBI lineage: Eukaryota > Metazoa > Chordata > Amphibia > Anura > Ascaphidae > Ascaphus > Ascaphus truei. The sequence continues at coordinate 16,999,681 of NC_134491.1, read as the reverse complement.
TCTTTGATAAAGTCCCATGCTAGGGATGAAACGCGTTAGAGTGGTTCTACTATGATGTCCTACCTTTTTTTCTAAATAAAGTAATTTTATTTTACTAGCTTGTAGTGTTACTAGGAGTAGTGACCATCCGCCTTTCCTACCTCTTTTTTCCACTTGTAGTCAAAGTGGCCTTTGAGAACTTCGACCTCTCTTTCCATTAGCGTTAGATTTAACACTTCTGACTTTCCTACATTGACTTTATATCCTGATAGATCTCCGAATCCATGGAGGGAGGATTGTAAATTCGGAAGGGACACCAGAGGGTTAGAAATGGTAAGAACAATATCATCCGCAAAGAGTGATACTTTATTGCACTCGTCTTTTATTTTAATCTCTTGTATATTTGCGGAGGTTCTGATTGTTGCCGCAAGAGGCTCGATTGTCAAGGCAAAAAGAAGAGGAGAAAGGGGGCACCCCTGTCTAGTTCCATTTTTAATTGTTATTAGGTTCTTCTCCCCTCCTGGTATTTTCAGGGTGGCTGTTGGTGTCTGGTAAAGGGTGCGGACACCCTGTAAAAAAAGCCCCGAAAACCCAAATGCGTTTTATCTAGAAAATCCCATCTTATCCTATCAAATAGAGACAGAGAAACAAGGGTAGCGTGGATCAAAATCACAACACAAGTATGTAAATAATTATAAAATATGGTATTTAGCACTGTGAGTTCTTATACAGAAAGTCCACTACTAGTGGTAGCTTAACGTTGAAGATGGTGAAGTTGAAAATAAATATTACTAACAATAGTCACACGGGCCAGTGTGAGCAAAAGCCTCCCGGGGCTTAACTCTGCAGAGGGTCTTCTCCTTGAGCCGCACGCCTTCCTCTTGACTGCTATTTAGCACACAGGTCCTCAGGATAACAAATTGTCCCCAGAGTGAAAAACAGAAAAGGAATCAATGGCTAATGAATGATCTTCAAGGGGATTATATATATATATTGTGACAAACGCCCCTCTTTTGTAGTGCTGACGTCTGTCTGGGTTCTTCCCGACACAGTCTTCTAGGGTTAATTATACAACAAACAGGATCATGCAAAGTATTATGCTGCTTAACTCAGGCTTCTGCCTGCTTTATTTTCATCCAAGTAAGGTACTGCAGCTTTAACATGTGAAGGTTAGAGGTACTCAGATACTTTCATTCAGCAGTTCACATATTTCAGTGTTACAATATTTCCCACACTGTTATTTCAAGAAATAAAACCAAAATCATATAAGCAAAAAACTATCCCTTTCAGGGATCTAACTACACATCAGAATCAGTCTCTCTAACAGCTGCTGGCCAACTAAACTGGTTCCCCAGCTTAAAACAATGCTCTCTCATTTAGGGTCACAAGATACAGCACAGTCTTTTAGCAACAGCAGTAACCATTTGTTTTGTCTTATCTGTTTGAGGTGTCCAGGCAAATCCTCTGGTACTGTGATACGTGGAGGGGCCGTCAACCCCGACACTGGAAACAGGGGAGCAGCGATACCCCCAGCCTCCAGGCTCTAAGGAGAGAGAGTGAAATGCAAAACCTCTCTGCTCTAAATACCTGTGCATGTGATTAGAAGAGCAGGTGAGGGAGAACTAGAGCCATTGTAATCTGTGGTCTGGATTTTCCATCCAGCTGCCTGAGTTAATGGGAAGCTGTGGAATGGATCATTTTTAACTATTCCTGCACTTTCTGCTCTAAAATGGGGCAGAAAGCTGCCTAACATCTTTGGACTATGTCACATATCCCCCTCCCCAGCTCACACCTACTGGGGTGAGCGGCCATGGACCTCACTGGGGTGAGCGTCCTACCTGAAATACTTGAGCTAACTCCTCAGTACAACATTAAGTATTCACATGATACGAATATGAACTTTTTCCATGGCAATTATGGACAATAGGTTTCGTCATAAGAGACTATACTTGGCAAACATATTTTGTTGCTCTCTATTAGGGAACTATTTTGAAAAATAAGTGTCTAGCACACATTCTTACAACCCAGGATATGCTAAATATATTCACAAAACCAGACAATTTCTATTACCTCCCTGGGTTTTTCTACTCTATGAATCTCATATATTTACCAACAAAAAGGGCCATCAACCCTGTATATTAATTTGTAGTTTAGCTACATTTCCAACACAGAGAACCAATATAACATTGTAATATTGACAAAATGCTTATTCTAGAGGCCTAATATACCTTAACTACAATAGCTTATTTGCATAGTTAAGTGTCCGTGACATAGTCCACACGTGTAATAACAAAAAAAAATATCGGTCAATTCCCCAAACACATTTTTTTTTCTTTGACTTCCAGTCCATTACATTTCCTGACTTTATTTCATAGGCCGCTGCAAACTGCAAATGACTGGACTGTTTCTTTAGCTTCTGACGGAACTCTGGGGCCGGATAGTCTTTGTCTTTATATTGTGGCCCAGAGTGGCGAGATCCGGAAAAATTCAAGGCCAGCGTTGACCTTCGTCGCTTTTGATTTGCGACCTTTGAACCTTTATGGTACTTAGAAGATGAAGCACTGATTACCTGGAGCACCTTCACCTTGATGGGGCTCTCACTAACTCCGGCTGTACCCTGTGGTATTTTATCTTTGCAGCCGGCAGGCATGTAGTCTTGGACCTCTCTTTCCTGAGGTCTACATTTATTCAGGCGGAAGTACCGCTGGATAACCAGTGACGCATTTCTCAGGGTTTGATAGCGAATCCTGTTCTGTGTCATCCTAGTCAGAGACTGGATTTTTATAGTTGCTCCTTTCATAATGAGGAACCTGTTTCGTACCATGCGGGCACGGTAGAATGATTGAAGAACACAGGCTGCTTTATTCCGGTGATTGAACCGACGAATTTTCATCCCTCTGTAGGCAGCCTGTAGGATGATAGTTGCGGCGCGTTTACGCCGATAATTTTCTCTTTCCCTTCTTCCTTGGACAAGAGCTTTGCAGTGCTTCTGAATTATTCTAATGCTTTTCTCCTTTTTCAAAATGTTAAGTTCCTCCACGAGAGAATTCTGTTTCGTGCATACATGTCGCAATTCTGTTCTCAGAGCGTCCATTTCTTCCTGGTGCTGGCTCTGAGTGTGCATCAGTGCTTCCTGCACTTCTAATTTTTCCTGAGTCAACTGTTTCTTTACTTTTTCTGCTTGGTCAGTCAAATCTGAATTTTCCAATTTCAGAGTCTCATTTTCTTGCTTTACAGTCTTTAACTCACTTAGGGCATTCTCATGGGTTTGCTTCAACATTCCCAGCTCTGTGTTCAGACCGTGGCCCTCCAGGCGTAAGTGTTGCACCTCTATGCTGAGCGCATGAACCTCTTGTAGAGCCTTCCCGAATTTCTGTTTTAGGATAGCAATCAATTTGTCAGACTTAATCTGTTTTTCATCCATGGTGGCAATTACGGTGTTGGCCTTTTCCAGATTAGTCGTCACCTCTTCCAGCTCACTCCGTAAGAGAGACTCTGTTTTCTTCAAAGCCTCGTGCTCTTGTAAAGCTGGAAGTATACACCTCTGTAACTCGACGTTCGCTTCTCGCTCCTTGTTCCAACATTCTCGCCCCTTATTGTTAGATTCTTGCTCCTTCTTCCAACATTCTCGCTCCTTCATCAATCCCTGCCGCAGGACTTCATAATCATGGCGGGCAGCTTGGAGTGCAGAAACCAAAGCCTCTTTATCCTGGTTCAAGGATTCAGCTTCCCTTTGCTCCTCCTTTCCCTTTGCCACTGTTCCCGTGACAATTCTGCCGGTCACTCCGGTCTGCAGCACATCTTGGCGCCTTTCTCACGCATGTCCTGACAGCGCAGGTTCAAGTGGCTCGGTCACTTCCCCTGTGACTTGAGGAACAGTTTTCTTTTTCTTCTTTCTTTTTGCTTTTTTAGCTCCAGAGATATCAGTGGTACTGGGCACAAGCTCACTGGTATCAGCTTCCACATCTTGCTTGCACTCATAGGGCGTTGCTTGTTTTTGCAGCTGTTTGTCTTTGAAAATTTTGGGGCACACATCTTCCATGTGACCTACTTTATGACAGGCCCAGCATACTAAATTCATCTGTGGGTACGGCTCTCCTCCAGGGGCCACATACGAGTCGCCATCATCATCATCATCATCATCATCATCGTATGGCCTGAAGGGACACTGTTTTTCATGATTATGTACATTACAAAACAAACATTTCACGTCGGCCATTTTAGAAACCCGTGGTCTGGATTTTCCATCCAGCTGCCTGAGTTAATGGGAAGCTGTGGAATGGATCATTTTTAACTATTCCTGCACTTTCTGCTCTAAAATGGGGCAGAAAGCTGCCTAACATCTTTGGACTATGTCACAATATATATATATATATATATATATATATATATATATATATTAGAAAAAGAAAAGAGAAAAAGCGCCCGATCCTTGTGTAAAATCAGATGAACATTTTAATAAATCATGGACAAGACAAATGCACACTTACAATTTGTCTGATTAAAATAAGCATTTTATGGGACCTGCCCATGCCCCAAACGAAGACTCCACAGTCACCTCCGCTCTGCAATCTCATGATCAGTTCGAGACCCAGTAGTTGAGAACGCCGTTTACTCCAAGGTGTATCGATTTTCATCCGTCAGGAGCTTCTCAGCAGCGTGCGTCCGCCATTACTCCCACACATGTGGTACTGGATACCGGAAGGACTTTCCTTGTGGTTCCTGTGTCTCTCTCTGGTGCCGAAGGCAGGTCAGCCACCGTAGTTACAATGCAAACCGTCCCTACGCGTTTCTTCCGCCTTTGCGGATTTCATCAGGGGATGGACACCAAAGGGGCTAGCTGGTGTTAAATAGTCCCTCACATCAAAGGCTCACAGGTGTATTTAATACCAATGGTGTCATTAAATCAAGTTGATAACTGGTGCAATATAATTGAAAACTCTATTACATTTGAACTTCACAGAATTTGAAACGTTAGTGCATTTAACAACTGCAAACGAGGATACTATTGCTGATGGAATAATTAGCCACTTTATATGCAGATTACATACTAACATGAACAGGATATGAACCTAGAAAAGAACTTGTTCCAACATTTATGTACTAAAAAATGTAAAAAATATATATACAGATTATAATATGATAGAATAAAAATAAATTATTTCTTACATATATATATCAGTATAAACAAATGAATTAACACATATTATATACATATCCTACCTATAACCAATAATATAAATATACTATCTTCAATTTCTATAAACCACATATATATATATAATAAATATAAAAATATTAAATCTAAATACCGTAATATAATAATTGTTCAGAATAAATGCATACTTAAGCTTGAAAAAGAGAGAAATATTTCATGTGTGTTGAAAAAGGAGCGCTGTCTTTAAAACTGTTCCTTTATATATATATATATATATATATATATATATATATATATATATATATATATATATATATATATATATATTATATAGTACTCACACAGGCCAGTGTGAGTCAAGACCTATAAGGATGGATTTCCTGGGACTGTTGGTCTCTTTTCTATCAGCTTTGCTGCAAAAGGTCCTCAATGCCTCCAAAAATCCCCCAAAAATAAAAGGAAAGTCCAGATAAAAAGAACACTTATTTAATAGCAAAAAATGGTAAAAATTGAATAAAGCAAAACATACACTGATTCGGCGGGTGTGGACAGGCTGTGGAGGTGTTCTCCTCGCTGGCAACTCCTTCCCTCCGGCGTCTGCAGCACGCTGGAGCATTGGAACGCACAATGTTGTCTGGAACGCACCCCTCACTTCCTGGCTACAGAAGCCTCCGATGGACAAAAAATATCAACAGCAACAGGGTTGAGCAACGCGTTTCGCTTGCGTCATCAAGCTTCCTCAGGATCTATCAAATGCTTTCTCCGCATCTAAACTCAACAACACTGCCTTTACTTTGGATTTGTGGGCCTGTTCAATCACATTGACAATTTTCCTTGTGTTGTCTGATGCCTGGCATTCGCTCCCAAAACCCACTTCGTCATAATGTATTAACCTAGGAAGTATTGGGTTTAGCCTTTTAGCTAGGATTTTACTATACATTTTCAAGTCTGTATTAAGCAGTGAGATTGGTCTATAGCTGCCACAACATAAAGGGTCCTTACCCTCTTTGGGGATCCCCACTATATTTTCTTTCTATTTGCAATTATTAAACAGCAAATGTAATTTAAAATAAATTTGCGGTCTGCAATGCATTACCAGATCTCAGTTTAAAGTCTGTTTTATATCCACTGGCAGAATAACATGTCCTTTTACTTCCAATCAGATTGGAATGTTATGTCCTGGCTCAAATGGGTTCTGAGCTTTAATTACTGGAGAGTTCAGTGGCAAAGTTAGAAAGATTACGGAAGCTCTGTAAGTCTGTTTGGCCAAATCTCAGTGTCCTCAGCAAACCCTGTTTCATAATATTCACAGTTTGAACAGAAGAACTCTTCCTCTTGTAAGAGTTTGAAACTGTGACTGTGAGTAGCGGGATTTCCACCCCAGATTTTGAGCCTTTCACTCTCTTTAACATTTAGTCCATTCACTTGAATGGACCAGAAGATGTCTTCTGGCGCTAGAAGATGTCTTGTGGAATAGCACCACCCAATATCATAGTCAACATATACTGTAGTGTAGACACATTGGCATAGAGCAGCGGTACGCAAACTTGGGGGCGCGACCCCCAGGGGGGCCACGAGACTGACTGCGGGGGGTGCAGGGATTACAGAGGCCCCCGCGCGTCTCCCTATGGCACTTAAATTAAGTGTCGGGGGAGCGGCGAAGGCCTCTGTAAACCTGACTTACCATGGCTATGGCGGCTTCTTAGATGCGTCGCCATGGGAATGCGGCGTCAAATGACGGCGCGAGGTCATGTGGCATCGTTGTTATGGCAACGTGACGTCATGCTGCCAGAGCCGACGCTGGAGCCGGAGCCGAAGTAAGCAGGGGAGGGGGGCGCGGAGAGAGGGGAACCGCCGGCAGGGGGGCACAGGGAAAAAAGTTTGTGCCCCCCTGGCATAGAGCATGATTTAACACAGAATTGCACATGCACAAACTCACACTTATGCAAAGATACACACACTCATATGTTTTGATACTGATTAAGTGCTGGGATTCTAGGGGGATCTAAGTGCCCCAAAAAGAGTTACATGTTCATGTCTTAATTAACTAGCAAAAGAAGCAAAACTGATGTACCTGAATTGCTATTTTGTTTTAGTTTTTTTGCCTGAAAATGTGAAAGCGTATACAGCATTGGGAGTGACTTATGGACGTTATACAACGAAATCGGACATGTGGTGGCGGCCATCTCGCCGCGACAAAGTCGCTGACGAGGGGCCTTTTGCCACAACCGCTCCGCCGCTGAACACTCAACCGCCGGCCCTTTCACCAATAAGGTAAGTTAATTTAAGAGGTTTTAGCGGTTAGGGTAGAGGGTTAAGGATAGGGATTTTAGGGTAGCGGGTCAGGTTTTTAGGGTCGGCAATGAGGGTAAGGGATTAGAATAAGGGATTAGGGTTTAGGGTAAGGAGTTTTAGGATAAGGGGCTAAGGTTTTTAGGGTAGAGGGTAGCATTAGTATTAGGGGTAAGATTAGGTGTTTTTAGGGTAAGGTTAGGGAGATGCCGTGGTGACGCAACGGCCGGCAACGAGGTAAGTAGTTTATTATTTATTTATGTATACAATGTGTTACCAGGAAGTAATACATTGAGAGTTACCTCTCGTTTTCACGTATGTCCTGGGCACAGAGTTAAGATCACAAATAATACAGTACATGGTTACAAATACAGTTACATAAGTGAACAGGGTATACATTATATACAAGACATTGCATGCACAGTTAGAAATAATATATATTATAGGCGTATGTAACAGTTACAGACCAGATTAAAATGTGAGACAGCCTTAGTTTTTGAAAGAACGTAGACTGGTGGTGGCAGTGAGAGTCTCCTTTAGGTTGTTCCAGTTTTGGGGGGCACGGTAAGAGAAGGAGGAGCGGACAGATACTTTGTTGAGCCTTGGGACCATGAACAGTCTTTTGGAGTCAGATCCAAGAAGTAGTGGCTAAACACCAGCGGATACTTGGTCATGACAAAACGCCCGTGACCAAATGTCTAAGACCGGTTATATACAATACTGATATTTTTTGTCCATCGGAGGCTTCCGTAGCCAATGGATTCCATTTTTTATCCAGAAATCAATTCGTTCACTGACTTTAAAACTGAATTAGCTAAGAAGGCCAAGTCTGTTCTCTTTAGGGATAGTTTTGCTTTTTGAACATGTATGTAAAGATGATCATTTTTTAAAAACATATTTGATTTGACTTCATGCCAGAAACCAAGTGTATGAAGGCGGTTTTAAACAAACACAAATCCTGCTTGCGAAGCTCAACCTCTTCAAAAGACATTACACATCATTAAGAGAAGTTCAATCATTACATTTTCACTGAACATTTGGCTAAAACATATATGCTGAAGTCGTTGTTCCAAAAACATTTACTGGAAGCTGTGGAGCTTTAAAGAAGCCAATTCTGGGGGATTTAAGCTGGGTCAGAAAATTAATAAGGTGTTTTTGGTGCTCCACAGAGTATCACTTAAAGTTATAGCTACAGTACAAATAATATTATGGTACTTATACAATAAGAAAAGTATCAATCTATGAAAAAATAGTTGGTGGTCCTGACTTCAATAGCAGTTAACTACCACTTTCAGAATTGAAAACATGAGTTACGAGGTAGGGGTGTGAAGCCTGCAATGGAGATATCTTTGTACTTGTTTTATATTTAATACTAGCTGAGAGACCCGGCGTTGCCCGTGAGTTAAATTTCCCGCTAGGAAAAGGTGGGGGGAGGGACAGTGGACAGGAGATGGGGAGGGGGGAGGGACAGGGGACAGGAGGAGGGGAGGGACGGGGACAGTGGACAGGAGGGGACGGGGAGAGTGGACAGGAGGGGACGGGGACAGTGGACAGGAGGGGACGGGAACAGTGGACAGGAGGGGGGGTGAGAATGGACAGGAGGGGGGGTGAGAGTGGACAGGAGGGGGGGTGAGAGTGGACAGGAGGGGGTGAGAGTGGACAGGAGGGGGGGGACAGTGGACAGGAGGGGGGCATTGGACAGGAGGGGGGGCATTGGACAGGAGGGGGGGGGGAGTGGACAGGAGGGGGGGTGAGAGTGGACAGGAGGGGGGTGAGAGTGGACAGGAGGGGGGTGAGAGTGGACAGGAGGGGGGGGGACAGTGGACAGGAGGGGGGGGCATTGGACAGGAGGGGGGGCATTGGACAGGAGGGGGGGAAGTGGACAGGAGGGGGGGACAGTGGAAAGGAGAGGTGGGACAGTGGACAGGAGGGGGGTGGGACAGTGGACAGGAGGGGGGGACAGTGGACAGTAGGGGGGGGACAGTGAACAGGAGGGGGGGGGGCAGTGGACAGGAGGGGGGGTGGGTTTCTTAAAATTTACGGGTCCCTCCTCTCCTCCTGTATGTTTCTCCGCTCCCCCCTCTCTCTCCGCTCCTGCCCCCCCATGCATAGCTCCGGTCCCCACCCTAGAGTGTCCCACACACACACATACTGTGTCCCACACACACACATACTGTGTCCCACACACACACATACTGTGTCCCACACACACACATACTGTGTCCCACACACACACATACTGTGTCCCACACACACACATACTGTGTCCCACACACACACATACTGTGTCACACACACACACACACACACACACACACACACACACACACACACACACACACACACACACACACACACACACACACACACACACAGTGACACACACACAGTGACACACACACACACACACACACAGAGTCCCACACACACACAGTGTAACACACACACACAGTGACACACACACACACACACAGTGACACACATACACACACATACACACACACGTACGTCACCTCTCCTTCCGGCCGCTGCCATCTTAGTTACTCCGCGAGGGAGGAAGGGGGTCCTTCCGGCCGCCGCCATCTTAGGCGCCGCGTGGCAGGTGCTGGCTGCCTGGCCACTGCCTGTCCCCGCGCCAGGAGGGAGGTGAGTGGAGCGGGAGGGAGGTGAGTGGAGCGGGAGGGAGGTGAGTGGAGCAGGAGGGAGGTGAGTGGAGCGGGAAGGAGGTGAGTGGAGCGGGAGGGAGTTGAGTGGAGTGGGAGGGAGGTGAGTGGAGCAGGAGGGAGGTGGAGGGAGGTGAGTGGAGCGGGAGGGAGGTGGAGGGAAGTGAGTGGAGCGGGAGGGAGTGGAGCGGGAGGGAGTGGAGCGGGAGGGAGGTGAGTGGAGCGGGAGGGAGTGAAGCGGGAGGGAGGTGAGTGGAGCGGGAGGGAGGTGAGTGAAGCGGGAGGGAGTGGAGCGGTAGGGAGTGGAGCGGGAGGGAGACGAGTGGAGTGGGAGGGAGGGAGTGGAGCGGGAGGGAGGTGAGTGGAGCGGGAGGGAGGTGAGTGGAGCGGGAGGGAGGTGGAAGGAGGTGAGTGGAGCGGGAGGGAGTGGAGCGGGAGGGATGGAGCGGGAGGGAGGTGAGTGGAGCGGGAGGTGAGTGGAGCAGGAGGGAGTGGAGCGGGAGGGAGGTGAGTGGAGCGGGAGGGAGGTGAGTGGGGAGGGAGGTGAGTGGAGCGGGAGGTGAGTGGAGCAGGAGGGAGTGGAGCGGGAGGGAGGTGAGTGGAGCGGGAGGGAGGTGAGTGGAGCGGGAGGGAGTGGAGCGGGAGGGAGTGGAGCGGGAGGGAGGTGAGTGGAGCGGGAGGGAGGCGAGTGGAGCGGAGGCGGGGAGGTGAGTGGAACACCGGGGAGGGGGGGAGGTGAGTGTGATGGGGGGGGGGGGGGAGAAGACAGAGAGAGGTGTGTGTGTGGGTTGTGTGTGTCCTTTGGCCCGTCACTCCGCCTCAGGCCAATGAGAGGTGTGCGGGGGCGGGCGGGCCAAGGGACCAATGAGATTTCCCCTAGGGACAGGCCATGCAGACAGGCATACAGTGCTTTCACAAATATAGTATAAGATAACATTAAGAGAGCCATCAGGAGCATGTATAATAAGCCCATTAAATGGAGTAGAGCAGGGGTGTCCAGCTCCAGTCCTCAATGGCCACCAACAGGTCAGGGTTTCAGGATATCCCTGCTTCAGCACAGGTGGCTCAGTCAAAGACTGTTTGAACCACGTGTGCTGAAGCAGGGATATCCTGAAAACCTGACGGTGGCCCATGAGGACTGGAGTTGGCTACCCCTGAAATAGAGGGTCCGCTGGCTAAATCTGGCACAGCGTGACAGAAAAGACTATGGGGGATATTCTAGGAGCTGAGAGCTCATCCTTGTAAAACTGCACAGTTTTACATGGTCATAAATCGCGGAATAAAGCTTTGCAACCGCCCGCAGTCTGTATTAAAAATTGCATTGTTTACATTGCGTCTCTAAAAATTGAGAAGTTAAACATTCAATCCGAAATGGATTGTACTTTGCTTTTGAATTATCTAAATGTGGATTTGTACCCCCCAAACCCTGAAATACTGATTTTGCTGGGAGAGAGCGAGCAAGACATATTTTTAGAGAATTCCAAGCACTATATATATTCTCCCAAACCTCCCTCCAAGTAACATATGCAGAGATACCTGGGCTCAAAAAGGAGCACGCATTAGATATCTGGAAGATATGCAAACTATATTTAATGACCCACACTTCCACACCTCCTGCACTGACAAGCCTACAGGCCCTGGTGATGTATTAGGAGATGTAGGTTGTGAGTCATATACTTTGCATATCTCCCAGGTATATAAGGTGTGTTTTTTTTTTAGTGTAGGTGTTTATCCATATGCTGTTCGAGGTGATACTCTAAAATAGGCCATCCTCTCAAGAAAAAAAAGAGAAAAAGCGATAGTTCACATACAGTAATGTGATAAAATACATATCTTCCCTTAATGGGACATGTAAACTCTATATCAAAAATAGTGACTGTAAAAATAACTAAATATATAAACAGATATATACAAAAAATCAGTGTACCCGGTTTTGGCCGATTATAAAGTGACATTTTTTTTCAATAAAGTTATGTTGAAAAGTGCTATCCTTATAATTGGACCCGCCCACTTTGCAGGCCAATCAGCAGTCAGATGTATTAGGTAGGAGGGTAAAACAGAGGAAGCTCCACCTTGGGGACCTGAAGCAGCCATGTTGCATTGAGGAAGCTCAAACCGATAGAAAGACAGCGAGACAGCATATATATATATATATATATATATATATATATATATATATATATATGTATATATATATATATATATATATATATGTGTGTGTGTGTGTGTGTGTGTGTGTGTGTGTGTGTGTGTGTGTGCTCAAAGCTGTGACCATGCAGCAAGCTTAAGCCTATAGGGAACCATGTTAAAAATGGTTTTTGAAGCAAAAAGTGGCACTGTGTGCTCATTTGCATGTCATTTCCCAGAATCCCTTGCTGCAGTGGAAGTGCTGTGTGCTGGGTGATAATGGGGAAAGGCGGGGTTGCAGACCTGCCTAAGACATGCAGATGAGCATACAGTTTTATATATATATATATATATATATATATATATATATATATATATATATATGTAGAGGTATCAGTACCGTGTTAGCCGAGCTTCAATAATCAAAAAATAAATAGATGATACCGTTCTGTGGCTAACGTAATGCTTTTATTTGTGCGAGCTTTCGAGATACACTGATCTCTTCTTCCGGCGATGTTACAATGAATGAAGCAAGGATACTTGCTTCATTCATTGTAACATCGCCGGAAGAAGAGATCAGTGTATCTCGAAAGCTCGCACAAATAAAAGCATTTCGTTAGCCACAGAACGGTATCATCTATTTATTTTTTTATTATATATATATATATATATATATACAGTGCTTGACAAATCACCCAAAATTCTACTCGCCGAACCAAAAAATCTACTCGCCACCTAGTCCCGCCCCAACCCCGCCTCTAGTCCCGCCCCCAACCCCGCCTCCAATCCCGCCCCCAGTCCCGCATTTAAAAAAAAACCATAAATGAAATAAATGTAATCAATTCCTAGTAAGAACATTCGTTTTTGACATAAGTTTATTTATTGTATTACATTATATTACAATTAGTCCGTGTGTGTGTATATGTGTGTGTGTGTGTGTGTGTGTGTATAAATGTCGAATCTAGAAAAAAAAGCCAGATGTGAATGACTAGTTTCCTGCACCCCTTAACTAGTGTCTGGATGCCCCCGCTTCACAATATTTAAAGCAGCAATCCCACCTGGGATCTTACCGGATCCGCAGACCCTCAATGTCCAGGCACCTCATTCCCGCAATGTTATACATTGGAGGGAATGTGTTCCCTACCTGTCTTCTGGGTTAGGGGGGATTCCGATGTCTTCCGTGTGAAGCTTGAGTCAGATCTGGAAGAAAACAGTATAAGTTATTTCGGTGTAGTATAGGGCAGTTAAGATATACAGGGTAAATAAAATATCCAGATCCAGATTGTGAGACAGAGAGGGTGAGATAGAGAGAGGGTGAGACAGAGAGAGGGTGAGACAGAGAGAGGGTGAGACAGAGAGAGGGTGAGACAGAGAGAGGGTGAGACAGAGAGAGGGTGAGACAGAGAGAGGGTGAGAGAGACGGTGAGAGAGATGGAGAGAGACGGTGAGAGAGATGGAGAGAGAGGGTGAGAGAGACAGAGAGAGAGGGTGAAAGAGACAGGAGAGAGGGTGAGAGAGAAGGTGAGAGAGACGGAAAGAAGGTGAGAGAGACGGAGAGAGGGTGAGAGAGACGGAGAGAGGGTGAGAGAGACGGAGAGAGGGTGAGAGACGGAGAGAGGGTGAGAGACGGAGAGAGGGTGAGAGACGGAGAGAGGGTGAGAGAGACGGAGAGAGGGTGAGAGAGACAGAGAGAGAGAAGGTGAGAGAGAGACGGAGAGAAGGTGAGAGAGAGACGGAGAGAAGGTGAGAGAGAGACGGAGAGAAGGTGAAAGAGACGGAGAGAGGGTGAGAGAGACTGAGAGAGGGTGAGAGAGAGACGAGAGAGGGTGAGAGAGAGACGGAGAGAGGGTGAGAGAGAGACGGAGAGAGGGTGAGAGAGGGACGGAGAGAGGGTGAGAGAGGGACGGAGAGAGGGTGGGAGAGACGGAGAGAGGGTGAGAGAGAGACGGAGAGAGATGGAGAGAGGATGAGAGAGAGACGGAGAGACGGAGAGAGGGTGAGAGAGAGACGGGGAGAGGGTGAGAGAGAGACGGAGAGAGGGTGAGAGAGAGACGGAGAGAGGGTGAGAGAGAGACGGAGAGAGGGTGAGAGACGGAGAGAGGGTGACTGTGGGGGGATGGGGTGACTGGGTGTGGGGGGATGGGGTGACGGGGTGTCTGACTGGGTGGGGATTACTTACTGTGACTGGGTGGGGATTACTGACTGACTGGGTGGGGATTACTGACTTTCTGACTGGGTGGGGTGACTGGGCAGGGGGCAGGGGGGTGGGATGACTGACTTTTGACTGACTGGGTGGGGGGGAGTGACTGACTGACTGGGTGGGGGGATGACTGACTGGGTGGGGTGGGGGGTACCTCTGGTGTCCTACACGTTCTCTCTCTCTCTCTCTCATACACACACACACACACACCCCACTCTCTCACACACACACACCCCACTCTCTCTCACACACACACCCCACTCTCTCTCACACACACACACCACTCTCTCTCACACACACACACCACTCTCTCTCATACACACACACACACACACACACACACACACACACACTCTCTCGTTGGGGGGGGTCGGGGGGGAGTGGAGACAGCCACAGGGATCGAGGGGAACACCCCTGCCCCGCGCGTGCAGCCACAAGAGCGGAACCGGAGGGGGGGAAATCCCCCGCTATCATCTCCTGCCCCGGGCGAGCAGCCACGGGGACAGGAGCAGAACCGGAGGGCATGCAGGACGGGAGAGGGGGGGAAATCCCCCGCTGTCATATCCTGCCCCGCACGAGCAGCCGCAGGGACAGGAGCGGAGACTGAGGGGATGAGGGGGGAAGCGTGAGCAGGAGACAGGGACCGAGCGCGCGAGGAGCAGCCATTACTTACCCCTGCAGAGAAGGGCTCCATTCCACGTCACCGCCAATTGGCCAATCAGCCAGGAGGATATTTTTTTGTTATTTATTTATTTTTACATTTGTGGGAGGGGGGGGAAGCGGAGACAGCCACGGGGACCGAGGGGAACACCCCTGCTGGCATCGGGAGCAGCCACGGGCATTGGGGGAAAGCCGGGATCGTAGGGCAACCGGGACGGGAGGGGGGAACATTGCCCGCTGTCATCGCCTGCCCCACGCGTGCAGCCACAGGGACAGGAGCGGAACCGGAGGGCAAGCGGGACAGGGGAGGGAGGGGGGGGAGACATCGCCCGCTGTCATCTCCTACCCCACGCGTGCAGCTACAAGGACAGGAGCGGAACCGTGGGACAGGGGGGGAAATCCCCTGCTGTCATCTCCTGCCCGACAGGAGCGGAGACTGGAGGGGATGAGGGGGGAAGCGCGGGCAGGAGACAGGGAGAGCTATTACTTACCCCTGCAGAGAAGGGCTCCATTCCACGTCACGACCAATTGGCCAATCAGCCAGGAGGATATTTTTATTTATTTATTTAAAAAAAAAAAATTTTGCGCAGAGCAGGGGAAAAAAGTAGCTGGCCACCGGCCAATTTCAGTTCACGCCTGGCGAGTGGGCGACCGGGTTTGTCGAGCACTGTATATATATATATATATATATATATATATATATATATATATATATATGTATACTGTATATATACAGAGAAAAGGGAGACCAAAAAGCGCACCAGCACAAATGGAGCAGGAAGAAACCAGAACAAAAAAATTATTAAAAGGGCACTTTAATGTGGCAAAAGACCCATCCAATGCATTTCGAACGTCGCAGCGTTCTTTTTCCTTGAAAAAGAACGCTGCGACGTTCGAAATGCATTGGATGGGTCTTTTGCCACATTAAAGTGCCCTTTTAATAATTTTTTTGTTCTGGTTTCTTCCTGCTCCGTTTGTGCTGGTGCGCTTTTTGGTCTCCCTTTTCCCTGTATTGCATTGAGTAGCTGCACAGCCTGCCTGCCTGCCCTACCAGGATGTGAGTATTTGCATATTTTTCAGGGGAACCTGCCGATGAGACAGATGTGAGTGGGTTGCACCACACACCACCTGTCTTCAGGAGGATAGTACCCATTATATGACACAATAGGTACTATATCAATTGTTAGTACCCTGGTACAGTGGTCTGGCTTATTATCATTTTGAGATATACCTGCATTTGAGCGCTTCAGCTATTTTCCATATTGTATATATACAGAAACAAAAAAGAACAGGTGCACTCATAGTGTATTAAAATATAACAATTTAATAGAACTGGACAGATAAAGATGCTCACTCACAAGCGATGCTAGAAATCAGGCACCTTTTGAGACAATCTCAAGCTCCGTCTCAGCAAGTGGATCCACGCGGTTACTGCTGTGCTATCCGGCACTCCATGCTGACCGCAACCGGACGTGGGATGTGTGCACCGTGTCTCCTCTAATCCAGCTCCTCCGGCAACAAAAACTCCTCCACAAAGTTTCCCGGTTCACGTTGGTACAAGCTGGAACTTGCGGCTTGTATCCTCTGCTCTCTCAGCTCTCTGCCTCACAGCTTGCGCTCAGTGAAGTGGCAATTAGACATACAAGTCTACGTGTTTCGTCAGGGTGACTTCATCAGGGGTCCCAGGGATGGCATTTTTGCATTGGTTCCGATCCCAGGTACCAGCACGATATTTATTGATATTATACCATTAGGTTATAGACCAGGGGTGGGCAACGCCAGTCCTCAAGGGTCACCAAATGGTCAGGTTTTCAGGATATCCCTGCTAAAGCACAGGTGATGCAGTCGAAGACTGAGCCACTGATTGAGCCCCCTGTGCTGAAGCAGGGATTTCCTGAAAACCTGACCTGTTGGTGGCCCTTGAGGACTGGAGTTGTTCACCCCTGATATAGACAGATAGAACCTTTTTTGAATGCTGAAACATCTTTCTTGTTAGTACCAAAATTAGATTGTAATCTCTGCGGGGCACGGATTGTCTGTATAATTCTATGTCAGCGCTGCATACTTAAAGCATTTCACACGATTACAATAAATCTTTGAGTCCCATTGGGACAAAAGTCCTACTGTATACAAAATGAAGTTATTCTAGTTTTAACTGTAATGCATGAGAGTGGATCCTAGCAATGCTGAAGAGGAAAAATGCAATGAAACAGAGAATGAATCATTATTCTAATGTTCTACTGATTGAATAATGGATTTCTAAATAAACTAGGTATAAAACGCCCCTACAGCACTGTAACCCTAACTGCAGGGGGCGCTCAACGCCAGTCCTCAAGCCCTCCCCCCCCCCCCCCAACAGGTCAGATTTTCAGGATATCCCTGCTTCAACACAGGTGGTGCAGTCGAAGATTGAGCCACTGATTGAGCCAACTGTGCTGAAGCTGGGATATCCTAAAAACCTGACCTGTTGAGGGGTCTGGACGACAGGAGATGAGTGCCCCTGCCTTAGAGTTGTCACACTTTGAAGGTTCAGATAAGTTTCTGTTACTTACGTTTACTGAAGCAGGTAGGAGTCAACAAACTGAAATGATTGTGTTCAGGGCAGCAGACAGATTTCCCGGGGCCCAGGACTAGAGTTGCATTCCCCCCCTGGCGGTATTGTGAGCCCCCTGGCATTTCACACCTCACAAGCCCCCTCTATTTGGCACCCTCTACCCATCTATTTCTCTCCCCTCCATGATGGTAGGGTCAGAGGGGGGGGGGAGTGGGGGCTGCAGATGCCGGTAGGGGGCGGGAGGGGTGGGGTTGGCTGCAGATGCCGATAGGGTCCCGGGGAGAGGGGGGGGGGGGGAATGCGGATCCGGAGGCCTAGGGCCCGGGTGGCTTTGAGGGAGGGAAGACATGTGGGGGGGCTGCAGCACCACTACCGGGCAGCAGAGAAGCCTGCTGCAGACGGCCCACGGAGGACTCAGTGCCGGGAAGGTTGGACTGGGGGGTGGGGTGGGGGAGGGGCTGCGGTTGCCGGTAGGGTCAGGGGGGGCGGTTCGGATGTTGGTAGGGTCCGTGGGGGGGGGGGGGGGCTGCAGATGCCGTAAGGATCCGGGGGAGGGGGGCTGCGGATGGCCAGAGATCACCAACAGTGACACAACACAGAGGGACACAGGACACTACGGAGCCAAACACAGGGTGTACTGTACACACACAACAGTAAAGGGTGATACCTACAGTGCTGAGAAGTATTTACGTGCGCATGTAGTTTGAATAAGCAGCTGCACAGCCGGGAACATTCATACACGTTTCTCCCGCCTGCGCAGCTGCTTATATTAGCTGCTAGTCCCCGCCCATTAGGAAAACCCTGATTGGATCACCTCTCCTAAAGCATTTCAGTGGGGGTTTTTTTGACACGGCCACCGACAGTGACACGTGACCAGCGGTGGGGCCCCTGACTCACTTGGCCCGGGACACCATTAATGGCTACCCCCCCTGTCGGTGGCCCTGATTGTTTTTCTGCTCGATTCATGCATTGTTTTCTGTTTCCTCTTCCGTACAGTATATTATTGTTTTGTGTGGCAGGACAAGTTGGGCAGTATCTCTGCATTGCTCGGCCCCTCTGGCAGTTGAAGGGTCAATAAAAAAAATGAAATTACTCACTAAATTCTATATACTGCAAAGCGGCCATTCTCACAGAAGGAATACATTAAACGTACCCCAAAAACTGTGGGCGCTGTTTTCCCACCATAATTAGTTAGCCACCGTTGGAATATTTCAGATTCTATATACAGCAACGGAAGTATTCTGAAATATGGTGCTATATTTGCACCACTTTTGTAGAGACATCGATAACTAACCCTCTGTATTTTTCTATTTAAAAAAAATGTGACAGGGGCCTTACAGTGACACAAATACACTGCAAAAAGACCTCTCGTTGACTTTAATGATGGGTGTGTAATGTTTGCATAATCCTTGCTATGCACATTAGAAACCAGTTAGGGACTTGGCCCGGACACAAAACCTCTCATATGATCACAATAAATCTGGAAGCAGTTTTCTGAGACTGCGTGATTGAGTTGTTTTTTTTTATCATCATTCAAATAAATACCTTCAATATTAACAATGTTTCCATATTCTCCTGTGCAATGGCAAATGTGTAACATGCATGGGATGGGAAATGACCTTCTATAAATTGTTCCAGTTCTACTGCTGAAGGGCGTTAGGCACAAATAACAGTGTTGCTGCTCATGACATGCAGATTAGTTGATAGTACTGTACAAGTTTTTGGACATTATCTGGGCTTGCTGCACAATGACCAAATTCTGAGATATATTCAAAAGGAAAAAGATGTCACATTGAAGCATTGACAGCAATATGGTCTTTCAATACCCCAAAGTATTAACTGTCTATCCCACTATTTGTACTTTTGCATGGCTGTCACGAGCAGATAAGCTTTGTTACGAACTTTAAGAAAATTCTCAACAACAAAGGCGCTTATTCTATAAAGTGACTTCAACTGGGCTTTTTCTAACTACTTTATATAATGAGAAACTACTTTTAAAGTTAAAAGCAGCATATTAATAGTGTTCTGTCCCCTGTATGGGTTTTTCCTTGTCCTGTGGCTGCAGTGACTCTTCAGTGTTAATGTTGTTACAATGTTACTCCCTTAGCTGGCTGCTTAGCCTGTTGCCCTTGCAACCCCCTTTCACTCCTCTGTGAGTTAGACTGCTCTCCTTCCCTTGCTACTTGGTGCAGTCCTTGCCCTCTTCCTGCTTGCATAGGCAAGCACACTTCCCTTTTCAAGCCAGCAACCATTGTGAGTAGTCACCTCACTTATTTCTCAGAGTAAAGTTAATGTTATTTACCTACCCTATTTGCCATTCTAGCTCCCCTTTCCTCTCCATTGTTCCCATCCCACAGTGTTCCATTTTGCCCATTTTATTTCTGTGTTGTGCCATATACACACTTCAGTTAATAAGAAGCTGCCCCTTGCTTGGTACAGTATATGGTAGTGAATTAAGATGCCTGCATGTACTCAGTTGCCACAGTGAGCTTGGGACAGAACAAATAGCATACAGCAAATGAAAAAAAATTACTTGTGAGCCCATACACATGTCTCCGACAGGTCTGCAGCCCTGCCTTACCCCAGTAAGCTGACCTATTCACGATGGAGAGAGAGCGTATACATTTTGGAACTATGTAACTTGCATTCTTCTGAACAGAACGTAACTTTGTTGCCAATGCATTGCTAAGCTGCAGCAGTTAAGGGGTTAAAGTGTAATTAATTGTGTGTTATTCCACTTTTCACCGAAAGGCCCTATTCAATATGCTGCAAAGCCGTCTGGGGCATCTATTCATTATGATGTGAAACCACTTCCCAATGTTGGAGAAGAGTTCAGCTTCATTCAGATGAATGGGACTAAAAACTTCTTCAGCATGGGGAAGACGTCTTCAGAGTATACTGATTAGGTGCCTGTGTCTCTCTAGTGTCATTATATAAAAGTATTTGATCTATATTGCCTCTATTCTCCAGCTAAAGACTGGTTAGTGTCTATCGGAGTCTGCAACGCTGTCCTTTTGACAAGGGTTATAATTTGTACTTACACTATACACCATTCGACTGGTGTGACTCCCCCCCGCTGATATTCTTCGGGTTAACTGGATCCTTTGTGCAGTAATTCCCCAGACGGTCTCAGATTCCAGAAAGAACTGGATATTCTTGTCCTGTCTTCCACATTCAAGAGCAAAGATGACAGACTGATAATTACTGAGTACTGTATTGTATTTTTTCAGGGTTGGCTGGATCTGGATCCAGCTCCAGCATTAGATTGTGTATAAAAGCTGTATTACTGCTAGGATTCCAGATGAGCCAAAAGTTCAAGCCATAGTTCAGTAGTGCAATTAGGTTAACAGGTCTTCTGTAGTGTTTAAGGGGACAGTAATATGTTCTAAAGATGGGATTGCTGCAAGAGTCGCTTTTTAACCATCATAAAATAATTGTGTGTGTTTTAGCCGCTACCAGTGTCACAATGCAGAAATGGTAACCAAGCTCAAAATGATAAGCTCGAAAGGATACGACAGATATCTGTAATTGGGGTCATTGATTCTGTACTTCCCTGCTCCAAACGCATTATTGGGCAACGCAACAGGTACAAATTTTAGGGGCTCTATGTAAAAGATGGATAGCAAACTAAAGCTGCCCCACCCACCGGATGCTCCGTTGCATGTCATTACCCAGAATGCTTTACTGCATCTGCCATGTCATTTAAAGGGGTGATTAAAGTAGGTTTGGAGACTTGTGGATGACGTGTAGATACATTCATAAGTTTCCCTGCACAGTATGTTGTGATACCAGGTTATTTGATTCAAGAGACGACAGAGAAGCCCAATGCTACATCCAACATGACAAAAATACACAGTAAAATACTTATATATTCTCTTGAAAAAGGCTCATTTAATTTAACCCTTTAGCCAAAGCATTGTAAGCCTTTGAGCCACGACAAGGCAGACCCAGTTCGCAAGTCCTAACACTACCAGATAAAATACTGATATACCTCTATTAGGATTACAATTCTCATTTACCTCTATTAGGAGGGAGAAAGACCACATTGGATCTATATCCAGTAGAATGAAAGCACCTACTCACTTGGGAAGTGGGGAGGGGCTGGTGTTTTGTTAACCTATTTGATTCAAGGCGTTTGGGCCACATCCAGCCTGTTATGAGTGGTACATGGACTATCGACGTCTGTTCATTTTATTGCATTTAGTCAAGTGTCTACTGGAAGTGCATTTTTTCCACACCAAAATACACTTTTCAGCTAAGAAAATACAAATATGATTCAAACGTTAGAAATCTTTATAAGATGTTAGCACTGGTATGTTTTTTATTGCTTTTAAGTCAGTGTTCAGTATAACCAAGTTTATATTACACCCTTTCGCTTCAAATCACAAAAAACGCCTGTGTATATGCACAGAAAGGAGCACTCACGCTAAACACTCGTTGTATACTGCCATGGGTGCTCGCAAAACCTGGGGTGCCCAGATCGTATAGTGCAAAGACGAAGGGTGCACGCAATCTCACAGACTTGGTACAAAATCAAGTTTATTAAAAGATTAATGTGACATTGGAGCCTGTGATGGAGCCCCCCATGTGTATTCATATCCCCATAATAATAATTATAATAAATAAACACACACAAGGTCTGGAGGTACATACTGTAGGCCACAGCTTTTATTAAAATACATCATGTAACCCGATGAGTTAACCCTGCCACCATGCTCACCCACCGGGTAAATGCCAATGGTACTCAAACCAAGGTCTACAACTTCTACTAAGTCAGGCGCCGCACCGGTCGTTTAGAGAAAATGGTCCCCAGGAAGTCACGCTTAAATGAGCCCTGCACACTCGCCACTCACAGCCACAACGGGGCTTTACCAACGGTTAAAGCCAATGGTACTCAAACCATGGCCCACCACACCCACCAAGTGGGTGACAGATCCAGCTGCTTAGTGAGAATGGGCACCAGGAAGTCACACTTAAATGAGTCCTGCCCATTCGCCACTCACAGCCACCACTGGGCTTTACCGAACTATAGAGCCCCGTCTGGCAAAGTTACCACACACTTACCCCCCAACAGCCGCCTCGACATAGGCCATCACGTCGAAATGCCCACCTTAGATTGTAAGCTCTTTGGCCAGGGACTCCTTTTCCTATTGTTTTATATCAGAAGCGCTTATTCCCATTATGTATTATAATATTATGTCTTATGAATTTTAAAACGCTATGTACCTGGATGGCGCTATATAAATAAAGATATACATACCTCAAAAACATACAGACATTGAAGTCTTTTCATCATTTCACTCTTATTTATTTTCTCAAAATAGTTATTTTATTAAAGTTCAACACGAAAAACAATATAACCTCCTAACATCATAAGCAAGGGGTGGGGGGCGCAGAATGTCTTCCCGCTGCTGCCAGGAACTAAATAACCTCTACTGCGATCCCTCCCCCACTCCGTGTCACAGAAGGGAGAAAGGAGAAGGAGTGAGGGGGGGAAGGAACCTACCCAACAGAGGAAGTAGGGAGGGGGAGCCTAGTTCCGGCGGTCATGCCGCCCTGTCACCTAGGGGGCTCAAAGCTACATTTTGGTCTTGAGAATGGTCCAGACTTTAGGACCAAAACGTCAATCTTTGATTTTGCACCGAGTCCGTGACGGTGTGTGCGCCCTTCGTCTTTGCACAGGAAGCCTTTCAACAATATTTGGGTGAAAGACCCCCACTCACAACCTTGGACCCCTAGTCAATATGCTGGGCAGTGACTCCCCACTACTTAAGTGTGACACAGTTTCTACTGACTCAGGAAGATTTCAACACCATTCATTTATGGAGCGGAAGGCGGCTTCACAGCATATTGTATAGGAGTCTTTATCCTATTGTATCTGTTTGTCTCTTACTGGAATGTAAAGACCAGGGATGGCCAACTCCAGTCCTCAAAGGCTTCCAACCGCTCAGGTTTTCAGGATATCCCTGCTTCAGAACAGGTGGCTCGATCAGTGGCTCAGTCGAAGACCTGTTGGTAGTCCTTGAGGACTGGAGTTGGCTACGCTTGGTTTAGGCTGTAAACTCACTGAGACATACAGTAGTCTCCCCCTTCTGCACTGTTTCGATTGATGTATGTATCACTGACACTTACCCTTAGGCTGTCCTTGTAATTTCCTGTGTCATCAATGTGCACGTATTTTCTGAGGCTCAAGCAGTATATTAAGTAACACATATGAATAATGTATATTATTAATCCTAGAAAGCAGCTTATAAATCACGTTTCATTTCCCTTTCACTATTCCATAAACAATGCAAACAGTGATTTGGAAGATTTAGACATCATTCAATATCCCCAAGCCACTTAAACCATACCCAATTTCTCATTACCTTCATATGATGTTTATTCAGTTGTCTTAATCCCTGTATTCTGTAAGAAAAGAACTACATGTCCAAATGATATGGCTGTTTGACAGCAGCCTCTCCCCTCCAGGAATAAACAGATAAGTGCAATTTGAACAATACCAGCTTTCATGCAAAGGGGGAAGGTATCATGTTCTGAAACCAAGAACATCAGCCTTGTTAGTAGTGCTCTTTCCTGAAGAGGTGACCTCTGTCTGTTTTTTGTTTCCAAGAATGGGTGAGGAAGCTCATATTCAAAAAATTACATTCAAAAGCCAAGTTTAGTTCTTGTGCGCAATACATACTTTTATTATCCACTTGGTTATAGAATGTACAGTATATTTATAAATATATATAGACTAAATACAATACACTCAAATACATTTCAGTTACTATATATATATATATATATACAGCTCAACCCCGTTATAACTAGATCCGTTACAACGCGAATCCGCTTATAACGAGATGCAAGCGCGGCTCCCAATTTTCTTATTTATGAATATTTTACAACACGTATTTTGGTAGCTTAAATACTTTATTGTACAATGCATACAATTGTATATTATTTCTAACGCGATCCGCTTATAAAGCGATCCGCTTATAACGTGATGTGATTCTTTGGACCCCAAGCACAGCGTTATAAGGGGGTTGAGATGTATATATATATATACACTATACATAGTGCAGAATAAATGAGTTCTTCAGTATAAGGTATATATATTGTATCTCAAGAAGAAAGAACACAGCGGACCAAGAGTAAATAGGAGTAGATATATAATTAAAATACAAACTAGCATCTAAAACTCACAATGCAGTACTTGACACGCCACTCAGTACGATCAAGGTCCCACTAGTTGTGCGGTGATAAGACGGAGACCCTGTTCAGTGGGTCCACGGACGCGTCTGGTCCTGGCGGATGACATCATTTCAGACGTATGCCTCAATGTGTTTCACACGCAGCCATGCTTCGGTTGTGGCACTGGAGGGGTAAAGACCAACGGGTCCCTCAATTATTAGGGAAGTAGATAAATGCATTTGGATGGAGGATGTATTTATTGGGAACATGCCTATGCAGAATTCCCCTAACCTCCACATAATAGAACATCAGCCTGCATCAGCCGCATTACTAAAGCTGCCTGTCACTGACACATTGTAGCCTGCTGATGAATGACTTCTTGTGTATTCGGTAAAACCAAATTTGAAATTACCATCAGTCTTGTGCAATCTCTCTAAACTCCCTTTAAGTGTTCATTTATGTACCGGGTTTTAAGACCTCACAACAGTCTGCTTGGATCAATTAAATTAATAGCATCACCTGGAAAAGAGAGCCATGCACAAAGACTGCATTTTTCTGATAGGTCAACAGTACTAGCAAACTACTCTCTGTAAATCAGAAGCAAAACATATCTAATGAAAAGAGTCTCTTATAAGCATCATTCCAACATGGGCCATATTGAGATAATATACTCCATGCTCCTGCAGAACATTGCCAAGATCTACCCTTTCCTCTGGCACTACTGTCCTTCGTCTGACACCGTGAGGAAGCCTCGCAAAATACTAGTGGCAGATTTGAAAAGCCGCCACCCCTAGGCACTTAGCTGTTGTGGCTGTCTCCTTACCTGATGCCCCCTCCCCCCCCCATGCTTCTGAACCGCAGCATCAAATGACATCGGACGTCAACTACGTAACGACGCACTGCGTCACGTTGCCATGGTAACGTGACGTCATGACATCATTCGATGAAATGTAGCGTTCCCATGGCAATGGGACGCCATGACGTCACGTTGGTGACGTCCGCTGTGGTTCAGAAGGAGAAGCAGGGGGGCAGGTAGAGTGGTGGCCGCAACAGCTAAATGTCTTCCCATTAGGCCCGATAGGCCTGAGATCGCTGCAAAAGTATATGGAGGCGGATATTTTTGCCACCCCAAAATGTTGCCACCCTAGGCCCGGGCCTAACAGGCCAAATGGGATATCCGCCACTGCCAAATACGTTGAACAAGCCCCATGCTGCCGTGTATCACCGGTTCTGCCAGCGACGACTCCAGCTCGAAGGAACGTTACGTTACCCAACTGGGAGCCAGCGGCACAGAGTCTGAGAGAGCAGCAGAGTACAGTAGGTATCGATTGGAAGACCCCCCGATACCTAGGACAAGGGATGTGCTTAAAAGCAAGCACCGTTTGTGAGGGCATTTGGTTGAATTATTTGTAATCATTCTGTGAATAAAGTTATTGGACAAAGAGGAGGTGTTATGCACTTTCACATCTGTTCTAGATTTCCTTATCATCTTAGTCTGGATTATTGTACCCCAGTAATAACAGGTCTTTCTGCCTCACATCTTTCTCCTTTGCGATCTATCCAACGTTCTGCAGGAAGAATCGTTCTCTACTCATCTCCTCCTTAAATCCCTGTCTTGGTTTCCCAGCAAGTTCCGGATCCCCTATCAAGTTCGCCTACTTGTCTTTAATAAAACTCTCCATTCATCTGCCCCTCCCTACATTTCAGCTTTGATTTCTCTGTATGTCTCTGCTTGATGCCTGCGCTCTGCTCATAACTGTCTCCTTTCTACCCTTTCTTTCTCAACTGCTCCTGCTCTCCTTAAACCAGGCGGCCAACTCCAGTCCTCATGAGACACCAACAGATCCGTTTTTCATGATGTCCCTGCTTCAGCATTGGTAGCTTATTCAGTGGCACTGTCAACGACCACACATGTGCTGAAGCAGGGATATCCTGAAAACCTGACCTGTTTGCAGCTCTTAAGGACTGGAGTTGGCTGCCCTTTTTCTAGCACGTAGATGCAATGGGGACATCATTTGTTCTTTGTGTTTGCTTTATTTTTATTCGAATACAGCCAAAGAGCGAAACAAGTCCCCTTTGCTCTGATTAAAAGGCTATTTTTCATGGGAAACTTTTATTTGCTGGGAACCTGATATTCAGCAGCAGGTTTAATGATACTAATTTCACATCCATTAGCCTGAGCCCTGTTAGACAGGTTGTAATTCACCATTATAACCCGTCAGTTGGACGGATTTACCAGTAAATGCCACAAGTCAAAGAATTCAATCATTGTTTTCAATTCTCTCATTCAAGACAATATAAAAAAAACCTGAACACAAAAGGAAACCAAATCAGTACGAAGGTTCATTCTGTCACGGAGAAATACTCTTGAAACAAAACCCAACTGCTAACAGGTTTAACTGGCTAAACAGGTCATTATTGTTTTATGATTTAAATACAATGTAAATAGTGCAAAAGACTTGTAAAAACATGATAAACAAAGACAAATAATGGTTAAATGCCTCTTTGTATGGTTCCCAGGAGGGATTGAGGAATGCAGGGGTCTATATATATATATATATATATATATATATATATATATATATATATATATATATATATATATATATATATATATATATATATATATATTCATACACACACACATATAATTATTATATATTAAGGTACGTTTGAACTGACATACAATACACACAGATGTAGAGTGCATATTCCCTGATGAACGCAATGATTTCCGTAACTGCTACCGCATTACTTAATGCAATATTTATCACAGCGTTATTGAAAACAATGGTAAAGTGTGCATGATCTAATTACCACACATCATAGTTTGCGTCATTACTTGTGTTAATGTGTGTTAACGCAGTAATAGCTCTTTCTACACCTGTATACAGTATGTAAATATTTCTTTTTTTCTGCTCGCTGCTAAGTCAAATGTAAAATACTTACTAGTTCCTAACATTGTATGGAGATTAATATTCAAGAACGTTTAAAGCAGCAAAACGTGAAAAATCCTATATGTTTTTTTTTTTAATAAATCAGTTCTGTAGTATTAGATGATACTGCCTGCATTTTTTTTAAAACTCAATACCATTTATAAAAACATTTTTTAATGTACTGATCATCCTTTGGTAGCCACAGCACCCATTTAGAAAGTGATATTCACTTCCTCTTTTGAAACAGGCTCTGTCACACCTTTTTTTTAGCTCTGCCCTTTGGCAACAAAGTATCACAAACAAATCTGTTGCTGTGTTCCAAACAGCAGACTGTGTATTATTCTGAAGTCTGTAAAAAATAATGTGTTACACAAAGTAATATAATGTTACATATCAGTTGCAGCATTTCACAGACTGTAGTACAAAGTTAGAAGGCGGCCATTTCCTTGGGCCCACAATCAGGAGTTTTGCAGATTTATAACTGGAGCACCAAATGATTGCCAGTTTAGGTAAGAATGTAGCATTGTAAAACATACTGGACACCTAACAAGCTCCTATTGAACCCCCAAAATGACCACAACATATATATAAGCATATGAGTGTCACAGAGGAGTGCTACTGAGCATCTTCCACTCAGGGGAACTTGCCTGCTTGCAGTTTGGCTGTGACATCTCTAATACAGAGTGCTTTTCCTGGTAATGTACAGGTTAATAAAAGCTTCAGTCAGACTCAGAACTTTGCAACTAATATTGACAGATTTACTATAAATCATTCTTCCTGTTATTACACAGGTTATTAAGAATTTATATGAGCGTTAGGGACCCCTGATATGTGGTCTGCCTTGGCGTTGGCTCAGGGGCTTACAACAATTTTGGCCAAAAATGTCAAACTAAAAGACCATTTTACTTATTAGATATTTATACATATATATTTAGGCACTGTACCGTGTATGAGTCTCACTGGATGTGCTAAAAACTGAGCTTTGTCTGTGTTTTATGTTCTGTCTCTGGTTTTAAAAAGAATGTAGCATTGTCACATGCTTTACATATAAAAACAAGAGAAATAGAAAACATACAAAAAAGGGGAAAATAGTATTGCTGCTTTAACACAACCTCATTCATCTGAATGTAGTTTATCTCTTCCCCAGCAGGGGGTGACATTGTCCCACAGCCTAAGTAACCAGATCCCACCCAAGAGAGAGTGAGAGGGATCGGGGAACCTCCTACGTAAGACACCATTTAATTCTACTTATATATCTATATATTTGAATGTGAATGGGTATTTGCATTGGTTAAATATAGACATGATTTACCCCAGGCTTACAGCTCATTCTTCTCTTCTGGAAAGACAAGGTGTCGTATTGAGGTTGCTCAACTTAAATGCTGCCAAGACCCTGACTCACAGAGATGATATAAGAGCTGTTGTGCAAGGTACAGTATTATGTACTATAAATACAGTAACTTGACCATTTGAATAAAGCTATGTTTTTCATCCCAGATTCCCATGTAATTTTTCAGTACACTTCCCCGTGTTTTCCTCATATACTAGAACTCCTATTTGCTCAATATTTGAAATGGAAACCCTAATTAAATGTTGGGAATTTGCCCGGACGTTTCGAAAAACGAAGTTCTCATTAATCTCTTGGTATTTAGCTCGCGTATTATTTTCAAACGTTGGGTATAGGCCATTTGAAGCCTCGCTCTGTGTAACGCTGTAATTACACCCACTCGTATAATTCCCATTCCGTGTGGCTGCTGTTACTGGAAAATGCATCAGTCAAAACTTGGCTCAGATTTGATATGAGAAAGCAGCCTCCACTTTGCAAAAAAATGGACTATTTTGTACAGATTATTATAGCCTAGGAAGGGGCAGTCCCACTTAGTTCACATGAGCTGCAATAAACCAGTTAAACATACAGTACCAATCTCATTTCTTTTCTCAAACAGACTGAATCATCTTCAATGCTCCCTCTTCTTCATGCTTATATCCCAGCTTCAGCTCAGGTGGCTCAATCAATGGCTCAGTCTCAAAGACTGAGCCACTGATTGAGCCACCTACGCTGAAGTAGGGACTGAATGAGCCACCTTTGCTGAAGCAGGGACTTAATGAGCCACCTGTGCTTCAGCAGGGACTGATTGAGTCACCTGTGCTGAAGCAGGGACTTATTAAGTCACCTGTGCTGAAGCAGGGACTGATTGAGCCACCTGTGCTGAAGCTGGGACTGATTGAGCCACCTGTGCTGAAACTGGGACATCCTGAAAACCTGACCTGTTGGGGAGACTTGAGGACTGGAGTTGAGCACCCTTGCAGTAGGGTGTCTGAAACTTAGTTTTTTTCCTCTGCTCATTGATTTTTAACCTTTTGTATTTTATTCTTTAAAAATTAATCCCAAACCTGAATTAAAAAGACTACTTGTCCACTCTGACGTAGGCCGAGCTTATAGTGTAGGCGAAGAGGCGCGTTGATGTGGCAGCGTTTTGAGGAGACAATACATTTTGTCTTCTCAGGTGGCTGTCGCGTGAGGGTGAACCAGCTTCGCGACGCGTCTACCACACCCCTGCCCCCTCATCGCCGCCAGCACTATGAGCAGGGATCACTTGTGCTGCAGCAGCACGGTGGGAGCACGCACTCTCGCTAGCAAGCGGAGCGTATAATCTGTGTCTTAGTGACATCATTAAGCTTCACAAGTAAGTCTTCTTAAGGCCGCAACGTCACCCGCAAACAAATGCATTGCCGCCGCGTGCGCTTATAGTGCGCGCGACAGCGACAATGCAACGGAGCAACGTCGCGAAAACTGGTAGCTGGCACAATTTGATTTTTAAAGGGCTGTCGCCTCATGTGACAGCCCTTGAACCAATCAAGTGTCGGGAAACCCGCGACGACGATGCCCGGTGAAATATAACTTTCGCCTGTGGCGATGGCAACGGGTGATGTCACCCGTCGTGTTGCCGTCGCCATCGACGTCACTTTAGGCGCGGCCTAAGTCTGCATGGAGTCTGCTCTCTGTTGCCCCGTGCAGCACGTTAGCATAAACAGCAAAGGTGTCCATGTGATTAATTTACGGCCGGCTTTGAGCCTTTTTAAAATAAAAAATTAGAATAAAATCTAAATAAATGTGGTTGTCTGCGTTAAAGGAAATAGAAACATAGCATTTGTCAGCAGAAAAGAACCCATTTGCCCACCTTGTCTGCCCATAAACCAATTAGACTATTCAATTCTTTACAAAAGGTTGTTTGTTTGTATGTTTGTATGTTTATGTCCTGCTATGTGTGATTGCACCTCTAAGTGGGGACACTGTACTTGAATGCATGAAAGACTCATACTTCAACCTTCCCTTATAATCTTTGCTATTAGTTTTGACACACACACACACACACACCTCTCATCTCTCTCCGCTCCATGCTGTTTCCTCCTCTCCTTGGCCCCACCCCCAGGCTCCGGACACTTCCTTCTGATTAGCTGCATTAGCCAGGTAATGAGAGAGGTGACAGGTGTGTGTGTCTCTCGAGCGCGTCACGTGTCGCACGTCCCACCTTTCACCATTGCGTCCAGTATTTTTGGAGAAGCCACCTGGCACCCCTACCCTCACAGCTTATTAAATAGAGGTCGAAGTATTTGATAAGATAACAAAATAAACTGTATTGGGGGTTGAGGGGGGGGGGGATGTACGGGGCAAAAAATACTGTACAATTTGAAACCTTGAAGCTTTCTAAGAAAACAAATTACAGAGCTGATTAAAGAATATCCTTGTCTACCGGGTCCCAGTTATCTGGATATTAACCAATAACATAGGAGGTATACTCCATGCAACAGAGAGCAGGTCCCTGGCCGGGTTCCAGGTGTTTAGCAGGAGCAGTATTAGACAAAATGACTTGTGTTTGGCAGGGAAACATGCAGAATGTCTCCTGCACCTTAAATGTTTCTCGTTATCTAGAAGTGACACGCTATCATTAGCCGTTTAGCACATACGTGCTGCATGTCATTTGTTATAATATCCTGCCCTATCTAAAATGCAATCATCTGTACCTATGTATATTGCTATTTGTCCAACTTAAACCACAGAAGCAGAAATAAGGTACAATAAATAATACTCGGAAATGTGATACAACATTGAGCTAAGTACGTCTCACATGCCATGAAAACATTGGGTAATATACAGTACAGCAGGGGGGCGCAAACTTTTTTCCCTGCGCCTCCCTGCCGACGGTCCCCTCACTCATGCGCCCCCCCTCACCCCCACTTACCTCCGCTCTGGCGGCATGACGTCACGTCGCCATAGCAACGTGACGTCATATGACGCCGCGGTGCCATGGCGACGCTGGAAGGAAGCCGCCGGAGCCAAGGTAAGTAAAGGTTTACAGAGGCCCTGCAGCTCCCCCGGCACTTAATTGAAGTGCCTTTGGGAAGCGCGCAGGGCCTCTGTAAACCCCGCGCCCCCCCGTAGGCAGTCTCGACCCCCCCAGTTTGCGCACCGCTGCAGTACAGTATGCATGGTGTATTTTAAAATATAAGACCTTAAAGCAGCAATCTCCTTGTTGACTCCCACCCTTTAGGGGGGTATTCAGAGCATAGCAGTTCTTATAACCCTCTAAATGAGCGGCAGCCAACTTCAGTCCTCAAGGGCCACCAACAGGTCAGGTTTTAAGGATATCCTATCAGCACAGGTAGCTCAACCACTGGCTCAGTCATTGACTGAACCACCTGTGCAGAAGCAGAGATATCCTTAAAACCTGACCTGTTGGTGGCCCTTAAGGACTGGAGTTGGCCGCTCCTGCTCTATATACTGTAGGAAAACATATTTAATTAACACATTTACCATCAGAGAGACCTGCAATGCACGAAAGAGAGGTTTGTCCAGTAATGGTCCCAAGAGCCAGAGGGTCCCTGGAGCTGGGAATAATGCAGCTAAGATCAGACGCCCCTCCCCCCCCCCCCCACTTCTGCTCCTGTAAGAAAGAAAATCTATAGCCCTCTAGAGCAGGGGTGGTCAACTCCAGTACTCATGGGCCACCAACAGTTCAGGTTTTAAGGATATCCCTGCTTCAGCACAGGTGGCTCAGTCGTTAACTGAGCCGCTGATTGAACCACCTGTGCTGAAGCAGTAATATCCTTAAAACCTGACCTGTTGGTGGCCCTTGAGGACTGGAGTTGGCCTCCCCAGCTCTAGATCTTCTAAATGCATAAAAATGTATTGTATTGATATGTTCCAGACCATTAGAATGCATGACAGTGTGACCCATGTAAGTGCGTTCCTATTTGGATAGGAAGCAAAATGACTAAAATACTAACTGATACAGTAGGTAGTTTGGGGCACAGGTCCCAATAACAGTGCTCAATCCAATTCAGACTCTATGGAAATCCATACTTGAAAAATCAATGTCCACATATCACGGTAGAGACAGAAGCACTTATAGCCAAAAGATAGAGTATTGGACCAAGTGTTTTGGATACAGCGATTGTACTATAATATATAACTGCCCATATGCTGGAGTTAGTGAGGGGTTAACATACCATCATTCTTGTAAAACTCCGCAGAGCAGGACATCCTCACTGCAACACTGTTCCCGGTCAGCAAATCCCCATGTTAAGGGGAAAAACAATACTCACAAGTGGCAGCTTCATATGGTGCGTGCATCACGCTCAGAAGTCATGTAGAGAAGGAAGCCTTGGATTGCAGCGGTGCACAGCAAGTAGGAGAAGGGGACCAGCAGGGTGTGGGTTAAAAATATGTTTATTAAAGATACATGGTAACGGGGACACACACTGACGCGTTTCGGACAAAAATTGTCCTTTATCAAAGAGCTGATTCGCGTCATTCCCCCTCACAGTCTTATAGAATACTCCCCGCCCACCTACGTCACCGCGCTGCGTTGTTTTGGCGCGAAAATCGCCGAGGTACAATCTCATTGGTCAGAACTTTCAACCAATAGAAAAGCTCAGTGCCGTAGGTGTGTAGCGAGGGGAGGGGAGTGACGCGCTGCTCTCACCAGCCTCCATAACCCCTCCACTGACACAGATAGCAACGCTGCCTAGTTACACTCCAAAATACCCTAACATAAACACTAAGCCGCATAACAAAATACCTTATCGAGTATAGGAATGGGTGAACAAGTAGGCGGAAAGGGAGGGGGGGAGGGGGGGAAGGGGAACAAAGACTATTAAAGGGGAAAAAGAAAAATCAAGAAATCAATATAACAAAATACAAAAAACTAAATGAATAATGGTAAAAACAAGAACAACATATATAGTAAATATTAAAAAAAATAACAATTAATCTGCAAATCATAGACTGGAATGGAGGGAGTATATAGAATTGAAAAACGATATTAAACCATAACTCATTGCAAATGACTATAAATCTTATAAAATCTTATATACATAAATATTAATGAATTACATAGAGAGATATGTATTTCCCCCATATGTCATTAATTGAAAATATTTTCAGATGAACGGACAAAACACAGACGTAAAATGCAAGGTAATGATATAAAAATATGAAACATATCGGAATCATAATGGATATTGAGGTCCAGATGGAACCGCAGTTTATGCAAAAAACTTTTTTGACTTTGAAAAACCAATTGTACACGGATATTCAACGGCCTTAATTGACATATAAAGCAAGTATAGAGAGATGTATATTCTTCACCATTAATGTCTAATAAATGGACATATATATTTAGGAGCAGATGATTATTTCAAAAAATGTTTGAGTTCCCAGTCCTGGTTCATGCCCCTGGGTGCCAATGTCCCAAGGGCATAAATCCAGAACATCTCCCTACAATTCAATGATGCCTCCCTATGTCCTCCCCTAGGATGTATAGGGATGTTTTCTATAGCACTATATGTAAATGTAGTGATTGATACTAAGGGGCATGTGTTGAAGTGGCGAGCTACAGGAAAGCGATCATCACAGTTCCTGGTACTGCGAATATGCTCAGTAATTCTAACTTTAATTGATCTGATGGTCCTACCTATATAGCCACTCCCACATGCACACCTTAATAGGTAAATGACAAAATTCGTGTTGCAGGTCATAAATGACTCAATGTGGTATACATGGTTGGTATGGATATTTTTAAGAGATTTTATTGGTTCAGCATATCTGCAGAGATTATATTGCCCACATTTAAAGAATCCCCTGGGTAATTTTTTAGTGCTATTCTTCTTTGAGCAGTACAAACTGGGTGAAACATAATTGCCAATGGTCTTCGCTTTTTTGAATACCATTCTTGGGTTAGACATAGTATACACATCAAGGTCTGTATCTAATTTTAAAATTCCCCAATGCTTTTGTAAGATGAATCTAATCTGCTCAGCCTGTTTAGAGAACGTAGTTATGAATAGTGGCAACTGGTTTGTTGCATTGTTATGGATATGTCTATTGGGTTTCCTCTTCCTCAGAAGTTGTTCACGATCCATTTTCAAAGCATGGTTAAATGCAACTTCCAAGTCCCCCTCTCCATAGCCACGATTCCTGAACCTATTCTTTAGTTCTTCCGCTTGTACCATAAAGGACTCTTGTGTGGAACATAATCTCCTTAACCTCAGGAATTGTCCTTTGGGTATGCCCTTAATTAGTGATCTTGGATGGGCACTGTTTGATCTGAGCAGGGAGTTTTTGGAGTTTATTTTTCTGTAGATATTGGTTTGTATTTGTTGACCAACATCTATGTACAAATGTAGGTCCAGGTAATCAATCTGTGTATCATGGTATGAGGGAGTGAACTTCAAATTGTACGTATTTGCCCCAAGATATTAAAAAAAAGCGTGTAGTGTGTCAATATCCCCATTCCAGATAAATAATAAATCATGAAAGAAGCGACGATAAAAAATAATGTGTTCTCTAAAGGGGTTAGTGTCACCAAAGATGTGAGTGGTCTCCCAAAATCCCATGAAAAGGTTTGCGTACGAAGGTGCAAATGACGTGCCCATGGCTGTCCCTTGTGACTGTAAATAAAATTGTGCATCAAACATAAAATAATTGTGCTGTAACAGAAACATGACTGAATCCAATAAAAATGTGCTTTGTGCCGAATTTAAATTAGAGTGATTAAGAAATTGACTGATAGCTCTTGTGCCCAAAGTGTGATCAATAATCGTGTATAAGGAGGTTACATCGAGTGTAACCCACATGTAACCATTTAACCATTTGATTTTTTGAATATCCTGAAGCAAATCCGCAGAGTCCCTTAAATAAGCGGGCAATGTCAATTAAGGCCGTTGAATATCCGTGTACAATTGGTTTTTCAAAGTCAAAAAAGTTTTTTGCATAAACTGCTGTTCCATCTGGACCTCAATATCCATTATGATTCCGATATGTTTCATATTTTTATATCATTACCTTGCATTTTACGCCTGTGTTTTGTCCGTTCATCTGACAATATTTTCAATTAATGACATATGGGGGAAATACATATCTCTCTATATAATTCATTAATATTTATGTATATAAGATTTTATAAGATTTATAGTCATTTGCAATGAGTTATGGTTTAATATCGTTTTTTAATTCTATATACTCCCTCCATTCCAGTCTATGATTTGCAGATCAATTGTTATTTGTTTTTAATATTTGCTATATATGTTGTTCTTGTTTTTACCATTATTTATCTAGTTTTTTGTATTTTGTTATATTGATTTTTTTATTTTTATTTTTCCCCTTTAATAGTCTTTGTTCCCCTTCCCCTCTCTCCCTTCCCCCCCTCCCCCCCATCCCTTTCCGCCTACTTGTTCACCTGTTCCTATACTCGATAAGGTATTTTGTTATGCGGCTTAGTGTTTATGTTAGGGTACTTTGGAGTGTAACTAGGCAGCGTTGCTATCTGTGTCAGTGGAGGGGTTATGGAGGCTGGTGAGAGCAGCGCGTCACTCCCCTCCCCTCGCTACACACCTACAGCACTGAGCTTTTCTATTGGTTGAAAGTTCTGACCAATGAGATTGTACCTCGGCGATTATCGCGCCAAAACAACGCAGCGCTGTGACGTAGGTGGGCGGGGAGTATTCTATAAGACTGTGAGGGGGAATGACGCAAATCAGCTCTTTGATAAAGGACAATTTTTGTCCGAAACGCGTCAGAGTGTGTGTCCCCGTTACCATGTATCTTTAATAAACATATTTTTAACCCACACCCCGCTGGTCCCCTTCTCCTACTTGCTGTGCACCGCTGCAATCCAAGGATTCGTTCTCTAAAATACCCAGCATGTGGCGCTATCCTGTCATTCGTCACAATCTGCCACCGCAGGACCTGGTAATTTGTTTCCAGGTTTGGGTTAGAACTGATTGATTAAACAGTATTTGAAAGATAGGGGAGTGACCCCCACGAACTCTGTGGCTACCAAAACCGTGGTTTACAAGTGTATTAGTCCCAGGTAGCAGGAGAATGTCACAACAAGATAATGTATAAATGCATATAAAAATCACATCCAATTAGACTATTACAGGGTGAGGGGCTAGTTACGCTGGTAGAAGTACAGATGGGCACGTCCAGGGAAATGCCCAAAGGTAAGTCCATATAATCCAGCAAATAAAAACCTCACCTGCACCCTGTGTCCTGGAGTGTGCGATCAGCGGTCAGTACTCACAAATTCATCCTGTGATCTGCCTATGAAGCTGACGAAAAAGCAGCACCATTGCCTGCTGTTTGTGGTGTCCGCGTGCTCCAGCCGGAAATGAATAGCAAGGTTAGTAGGGAGAAAAAACGGGTGACGCGGCGGTCACAGCTCCTCCAATCAGCCAAAAAAAAAACAAAAAAGGGAGAAATACTTCGAAAAAGCAATGGGACGTAAATCAAAAAGTTAATTTTGAACTGAAGCAGGGGGCACACGGGGTTGAGGCCCAAATTAGTGTTACTGTGGTGTTATTCTGCAGGACACTTTCCAGAGGATACCTTATGACAACCTTGGGCATCGCATTGAGCTCGCTTTCAGGGTAAGTACTGTAATTAGTTTTTTTTAGTTCAGCACAGGTGGTGCAGTCGAAGACTGAGCTCTGTTTGAGCCACCTGTGCTGAAGCAGGCACTGATTGATCCACCTGTGCTGAAGCAGGGATATCCTGAAAACCTGACCTGTTGGTGGGGGGCTTGAGGACTGGAGTTGAGAGGACCTGTTCCAACTAATCCCAGTGCATTATTGGTAGTAATAGTTGTGCATCTCTATGGCTATTGTGCACTTGCAAAACCAGGTCTCGGTTCCGGTCTCGTCCTGACATGGATCCAGGTTGGGAATACAGTGCGTAGGCGCAGCTTCATTTAATAAATCCTAAATACTTCCTGGAGGTTCCTTTTTCATGACGCTCAGAAGCTTCACTTTGTTTTCAGCACTGGGACAACTTTAAAGTAAAGGCCATTATAATCAATTCAAATTAAACATCCACATGGTTTGCCATCATTTAGGCATGCAAAGTTTCACCCCTTCTCCACCCCAACTTGGACAACATTTGGGACAATGTCTATTAAAGCAGCAGTCCAAGCTGCCATTTAAAAAAAACAAAAAAATCCCCTTTAATATGTGCGTCAATAGAATCCACACAGTGATAAGTAATTAGCTAAGTTGCTGATCAATCCGTTTTCTTTTGAACGATCGGCAAAGATTCGGCTCGGGGGTCCACAGTGCAGCAGAAGAGGACCAAAGATACAAAGTTCTGTGGGGAAGATCATGTGACCCGGTAGTCACTAGATACAATTGGTGCGCTGCAAGAGAGAGGGCAGGGCTCAAAAAGGGGTGTGCCAGGGAAGGGGGCGGCGACGGTGAGGAAGAGGGAAGGGGGCGGCGACGGTGAGGAAGATGGAGTCTTGATTTCTGAGCTCCACTCCCACCGGCATTAATAAAGCTAATAACAGCAACAGATCCCACGATCTAACTATCTAAACCATATAGAAAAACTTATAAACATCCAAGGATGCCAGCAGGCAGGGTGGCCCGAGCTAAAAGTCAGCCGGTCACTACATATTTTAAAAAGAAAGCAGAGACACCAGCAGAGAAATCAAAGCTTCCCGCTCAGCTTGATAACATGGACCCTGACAGTGATCCCTCTCAGGAGGATGAAAGGGACGAGGAGATGGTCAGACGAAAGGACTTGAAGGAATTTTGTGCCAAGATGCAAAAAAAATTTAAGACTGAATTATGGGCTCTTAGAAAGGAGGTGGACGTACTTGGGGAGCGAACTGACACCCTAGAGAGAAATGCTGATGAAACTACAGCCACCATTGCACAGACACAGGATCAAGTCTCCACAATGAATGACAGAATTACATTTCTGGAAGATAAAGTGGAAGATGCTGAGAATAGAGACAGAAGGTGCAATATAAGGCTGAGGGGTATCCCAGAAAGTGTCCTCAACCCTGAGGATTTCACAAATAGCTGGCTGGAACATATTTTCCCTGATAAACCAGAGTCTGAAATCAAACTGGACAGGTGCCATAGAGCCCTCCGTGGCAAACCTCAGAAAGGTGACCCCCCCAAGAGACGTGGCCCGCTTTCACCATTTTCGTACTAAAGAGGAGGTCTGCAGGCTTGCCAGAGAGGATAACTCCCTAGCCTTTGAAGGAGTTAAAATAACAAATATTTCAGGACCTAGCACCGGCCACCTTACTCAAACGAAAAGCCTTAGCACACATCACTAAGGTTCTCAGGGATAACAACGTGTGATATAGGTGGCTGTTTCCCTGCGCCCTCTTATACATTAAAAATGGAGTAGCTCACACGCTGCGGAGCCCTGAAGATGGTGAGGGATTCTTAACCAAACTTGGTCTCACCGGAGCTAACCATATTTCACCCCACACCTCTCCGACCCGTTCCAGCATCCCAACACCCACCTGGAGCCGCGCTGGCACCTCGAGCACCAGAAAACCCACCAAAGATGGCGCAAACGGGTCAGAAACAGGACCTGCTAAAGATTAAACATCTATATATACCATACAGGATCCCGCACTCACATCTCCCCATCCTGCACTAGAGGAACCGGAGTGCTGCCGGAGTACCAATATACTATCTTCCCGTCTCGCTGATATGATCCAGCCTTACCTAGATGTCCCCTGGATGTAAGGCATCGTTTTTACCTGGAGCCGACGTTACCTAGATGTCCCCTGGATGTAAGGCATTGTTTTTACCTGGAGCCGACGTTACCTAGATGTCCCCTGGATGTCCCCTGGATGTCCCCTGGATGTAAGGCATCGTTTTTACCTGGAGCCGACGTTACCTAGATGTCCCCTGGATGTCCCCTAGATGTCCCCTGGATGTAAGGCATCGTTTTTACCTGGAGCCGACGTACACCCAACTTTAGCACGGCAGCCATCTTTCCAAGCTCCTTCCTGGTCTCGTGCGGGAAGCAGAGTGGCTTTCGCGCGCTTCAGGAGCTGACGTCATCACCGGGCGCCCTCTTCTCGCGAGATCACGGACGCCACCGGATGACAGGCACTGATCTCTTGAAATCCAAGATGGAGGCCGGGAACTGTCCGGGAGGGTCGTGAGGTGGCAGGAGAAGTGCTGATATGGTAGCACTCCCCTCCGACCGCCCCAGACAGTCTGAAGTTCACCCAATACACCACAACAAATAAAGAGTCCCCCCTACACACCCCTTTAAATATTATTATATTGTTATATTGTAATATTCAGTATATTCAGTAAAATTGTTATATTCAATAAATTAAGGTTATACCATAAATATAAATATAAGTAGATATGGTTATATTATAGATATAGTCATAGATATGGTTATAATAATATAAGTAATAAATTATATATATAATGTATATAAATGTATATAAATGTATATAAATCACCAATTAACATGGTTAACATGGTTAATAATACAAATGATTAGGATATATTTTATATAGTTAATTAATTAATTAATGGTATATAAT
Source organism: Ascaphus truei (assembly GCF_040206685.1). NCBI lineage: Eukaryota > Metazoa > Chordata > Amphibia > Anura > Ascaphidae > Ascaphus > Ascaphus truei. Next base: position 16,959,064 of record NC_134491.1, on the reverse strand, counting down.
ATAATATAATTAATTAATTCTGATATATTCTATATACTTTCTATATCCATAATAGGGTTCCAGAATATTAAACGCAGACGCCATAATATAGATTTGATATATATTAACTATGTAATAGCTGTAGATATATAATGAAATATACACAAGTAAGGGCATATTATTGATAACTAAACTTTATATGTTAATATTTATTTCACATAGATGGTTATATGTATTTTTAGGAATAAGGTTATGTGTATGTGTATGTATAGGTATTTACTCACAGATATGTATGTATTTGTATATGTGTGTACGTATATATGGACATGTGTATGTGTATATATGTATATATATAGGTACCAGGAAAAGTTTATTCGGATATATATAAAGATATATAGACATGTACAGTGGTTGACAAATCACCAAAAAATCTACTCGCCACACAAAAAAATCTACTCGCCACCTAGTACCAAACGTGTGCTGCTTGGGCCAATATTTACTCGCCCGGGGGTTAAATCCACTCGCCCGGGGCGAGCAAATGTATAGGTTTGTCGAACACTGGATATGTATATATGTGGATGTATATGTATTTATATATGCACATATAGGTTATATGCCCACTGTAGCGAATACATAGTGTATATAGTTAAGCATAGGAATATTATAGTTATATAGGAACAGTTAGTTCAAATTATATAAATTACATACTATATGACAATGGACGGCCTAGACAAATTTGAAAGCGGACGATGTAGACAAAGAATAAAAATGACAGGTTGGATGAGTGCGGAATTCTGACGGGTTTGACACAGTTGATTAGTTAGTTTGTTAAGTTAATTATGACAGATACGTTTTATATGTGTTATATATATGTGATACCAGTTTCCAAGTTATACGAGTTGTACAATATAAATTTGATGCCGGGGGAGCTACTCTCCTTCGTGCATGTACCCCTTTTCTCGGTCCTTAGTTTGGAAGGACCGTTACCAAGACCCAGGGTGGTTGATCTCCACTTTAGGAGACTGGCCCATCATGAAAATGGAGCCAGACACCCCACCCTCTGGGCGCAGGAGCTACTCTCGGGGGCTCCCGAGATACGCTCTTGTATCCTGTGTTTTTCTTTATTATTATTTATTTTTCTCCCAACTTTTATTTTCCCTCCCTACCCTTCCCTGCCGCAATCCCATCGTTGTTTCCCATGTATGGTCTACCTATCCCCACCCTTTTCCTTACCTCTCCCTTCCCAGGATGTATGATATCCAGCCACCACATCAAGCCGACATAGCAGGTATGAATATTACTATAAGAAACCCCAGGAAAAACATCAAGAGTAAGTACAATGCTCACTTTACATATTTTCTCTTACACATGAAAAATGGCGCTTACATGTATTTCACATAATGTAAAGGGCTTTAATAGCCCGATCAAAAGAAAGCTGGCTTTCACAGATTATAAGAGAAAAAAGACGGAAGTGTTATTCTTGCAGGAGACGCACTTCAGCAAGAATAACTCACCTGGGTTTTTAGACAAAGGCTTCACTCAGTTTTACATGGTTTCAGCATCTGTCAAAAAAAGAGGAGTGGCCATTTTATTCCATAATACCATACCCTTTGTACTCCAGACAATTAAGAAAGATGCAGAAGGTCGCTATCTCATTCTCACTGGAACAATTAATGAACAGCCCATCACATTGGCCTCCATATATGCTCCTTGTGTACAAGAGGCATCTTTCTTTGACAGATTCTTTCACCTGTTGAGTTCAGTAGCTAAAGGATATATCATAATCGGAGGAGATTTCAACATTACGATACAATCTTCCCTGGACAGGTCAGGAGGAGGCGACTCTGATAATAAAAGAGCTCAAGACACCCTACGCAGTGCATTGAAAGACATCCAATTAGTAGATATATGGAGGGAGTTGCATCCAACATCTAGGGACTACACCTTCTACTCTCATCCACATACCTCGTATAGTAGAATCGATTATCTCTTCGTTTCGTGTCACATGGTTCCGAAGGTCACTAATGCAATGATCCATGATATTTCATGGTCTGACCATGCACCAATCGAGCTTAGGTGCAACAATATTGTGACCAGTCGACCAGGCGCAAATTGGAAACTCAACGAATCTATCCTTAAAATACCCGAAATTTGTACTACAATAGCTCAGGAGATAACTCAATTTTTTGAGGTTAACACAGGCTCTGTGGAATCCCATACGGTCTTATGGGAGGCTCATAAAGCAACTTTAAGGGGCATAATTATCAGTATTACCGCCAAAAGAAAACGAGTCAGAGATTCCAAAATTCGGACGCTCCAATCCAAATTATATTCCCTGCTATCAAATCATAAAATAATTGCAGATCCAATTACAGCAAAGGAACTGAAAGACACAAAAATCGAATTAAATATGTTACTGACTTCCCGAGCAGATAACTCCTTATGTTGGTCTAAGAGAAAGTTTTATGAAAAAGCTAACAGGCCGGATACGATGCTAGCTCGAGCACTAAAAGATAGGCAATCTAAGTTTAACATCCAAGCTATACGCTTAAAATCAGTTATTCCCATGGCCAACCCTAAAAAAATAGTAGAAGAATTTGGTTCATTCTATGGTTCCCTATACGACGGAAAGAAAGTGGCACACAATAAAAACACGAGCAGTGCACTGAGAGATTTCTTGGCCAGCTCAAAACTGGAGAGATTGACAGAGCGTGACAGAGAAGCTATGGGCGCTGACTTCACATTGGAAGAAGTGTCGCAAGCCATCAAGGAACTGAAACCATCAAAAGCACCAGGTCCTGATGGCTTTTCGGGGCTGTATTACAAGAAGTTCTCTGAATCACTCGCCCCACAGCTGCTCCATATGTTTAACGCTATTTTAGCAGGAGCCTCTATTCCCGAGGACATGCTACGGGCATCTATATCACTAATACATAAACCTGGCAAGGATCCGCTCAATTGTAAAAGCTATAGACCAATTTCTCTAATCAATACCAATATAAAAATATATGCCAAACTTCTGGCCAATAGATTGAGTCTAATCCTACCCAGACTAATACATCCAGATCAAGTTGGGTTTGTTAAGGGGAGGCAGGCAGCGGATAACACCCGACGATTCATTGATCTGTTAGAATTGGCAAACAAAAATAACACAAAAAGCATGTTATTAAGTCTGGATGCAGAAAAAGCTTTTGATAGGATAGACTGGCCATATCTACGAGAGACGCTCACGGCATTTGGCTTCGGGGGTAGGGTGAGTGGAGCGATTATGTCGCTGTACTCAGGCCCATCTGCCAGAGTCATACATCAGGGCTTCCCCTCAGACCCTTTCCCTATCCAAAGTGGCACGAGACAGGGGTGCCCATTATCTCCCCTCCTGTTTGCCCTATGTATTGAACCCCTGGCGGCACGTATTCGAGAAAATCCGGATATCTCAGGGTTAAACGCATACTCCCAATCACACAAAGCGTCCCTGTATGCAGATGATATCCTATTAATCATTTCAAAACCCCTCACATCATTACCTAACTGTAATCTATTTGACCTTTTAGATAAATTCTCTAAGGTCTCTGGGTTTAAGATAAACCAATCCAAGTCTGAGGCTCTGAATATCAATCTCCCCGGACATATAGAGAAACTACTGAAAATGAATTTTAATTTTAACTGGCAAAAGAATTCACTCAAATATTTGGGGATTCATATCCAAAGATGCAAAAAAATCTATAAAGCAAATTATCCCAAACTAATTCGGACTCTAAAACAAGACCTAATCAGATGGTCCTCCAAGAAGATTTCTTGGATAGGAAGGATACACAGCGTGAAGATGAATTTACTTCCACGTATCCTATACCTCTTCCAGACATTGCCTGTGCCACTCAAACTGAAGGATATACTCTCACTTCAGTCTGAAATATCCAACTTTATCTGGGGAGGTAAAAAACCGAGAGTAAATAAATTAAACATGAAGAGACCTACTTTAGCAGGGGGCTTAGCGGTACCCTGCCTGTTGTCATATTTTAAAGCAGCTCAATTAAGCCAGATCATTCAATGGCATTCCGACCCTAAATTAAAAAGATGGGTAGAGCTAGAAACTGCTGCTTGCTCCCCATTAGAGCTTAATAATTTGATTTGGCTACCTAAATCGTCAAGAAAAGACACTTTGTTTCCACTCACCTCAACGACTAACTCTTTATCTGTCTGGGAAATATCAAGACTGAAAAACTCACTCACATCAGCAAATTCGCTGATGACACCTATTTGGAACAATCCTAATTTTGCGCCTGGTGTTATTGGTCATAATCACTCAATCTGGAGACACAAAGGATATGATAGACTCAAAGATCTGGAGGGCTTCGATCTAAAAATTAAATCATTTGACCAACTCAGATCAGAAAATGATATTCCCCATGCTGAATTCTACAAATTCCTTCAGATCAGAGCATTTTATAATAAATTCGCCCTATACCCCCATTGACGAATTTGGAAAAGCTCTGTCGGGCAGAAACCGACACAAAGGGACTCATATCTACAATATACGGAGAGGTAGTCGAGCCTGCAACTTCAAAACAACAAATGCCCTCATTTCGTACCCAATGGGAGAGAGACCTTGGGGAGTCCTTGGAGGACGAGGAATGGAATACTATATTTTTAGGAGCTGCAAAAAGCTTGATGTTCACCACACTGAAGGAGAACGCATATAAAGTCCTCATGAGATGGTACCTCACACCTCTCAAATTATCTAAGTTCATACCAGGGTCCTCTCCATTGTGCCCTAAACAATGTGGAGGAACAGCTCACCTGTTACATATGCTGTGGTCCTGCCCGCGGATATCACCGATATGGGAAAAGATCAGAAATTGGATCCAGAGAATATTCGATCTCACTATTCCCCCGGACCCGTGGCTGTTTCTCCTAAACAGACCTGTAAAGGGCCTTTCAAAATCCAACAACAAACTAATTGCACACTTTGCAATCGCCACGCGGTGCGAGATCGCAGCATTATGGAAACGCCCCGAAATTCCAATTATCCCAAAGATTCGGAACCGTATTTGGTATATCTGCCAGATGGAAAAGCTAACAAGCCTAGTTAATGATACTGGTGACAACTATTTAAAAGTTTGGGCCCCATGGCTAGCTCAGACAGACATCCCAGGGGTAGAGCGTGACACAATTTGGCTATAATAGTAATAGATGCGTTCTCCTTGGGTTGAGTGGAAACTAAGTTTACAGCGGGATCACCATTCCCACTCATTATTAACTATTTATACTGCCACACGATTTTTTACGAGGTTCTATAGTTCATGAGCCGTCTTAGTAGACTCCTGAAACAACTACATCCTCATCCTATACGCTCCCTTCCCTCCTTCCACCCCCCTCTACCCTACCTCCTCCCCCCTTTTTTTTTTTTTAATTTATTTATTTATTTATTTTTTCCTTGTTTGTAACAAATATTATTTTACCATGGATGCACATCACCTAAAATAAGACCTTTACCTACGCGGCGGAGTAGGGCTCGAAAAACCGCGTGGGCTCATTAAATATGTTATACCTTCATCATTATGTAATATATGCTACCCTGTTCACCATGTATTGGTTATGTTTTTCATGTATATCATGTATTTACACACCAATAAAATACAAGTTATAAAAAAAAAAAAAAAAGGGGTTTGCCAGAGCCTGTTTCAGAAGAGGAAGGGGGTGTGGCTTTGTAAATGGTTGCTATAGAAACAAAAATGCTTGTTACGTTATAATACATTAAAAATGTCATTCAGAGTTGTTTAAAAAACCCACAATCTGAATGTTTCTGTGTTCGGTAATAACTGCGTGGGTGTTTAATTCATCAAAAAAGGCCTAAAATATCAATAAAAGAATTGAGCTATATCCCTTCGGATGTTCCAGGTACGTCACAGGGACTTGCTTTTCTTCTAAGGACAGATCAGGCTGACGGCTCCCATGGTGTGACCTGCCTGATCAAAAGGGAAGTAAAGCCCCCTCCACGTCCGTTTCCGACATCCGGGCGCCAGTTACGTCATGTGATTGCCCCATGAGTGATCACATGATTCGGACGTGCCGGCACTCGAAAGGTTAATTACGTTTTTTTAATAACTTTGGTCTGCCCATCTAAGTGGAACAGCAATTCCTGCATGTTCGGGCTTTACATTATACATATTGTGACATAGTCCAAAGATGTTAGGCAGCTTTCTGCCCCATTTTAGGTCAGAAAATGCAGGAATAGTTACAAATGATCCGTTCCACAGCTTCCCATTAACTCAGGCAGCTGGAAAGAAAATCCAGACCACAGATTACAATGGCTCTAGTTCTCCCTCACCTGCTCTTCTAATCACATGCACAGGTATTTAGAGCAGAGAGGTTTGCATTTCACTCTCTCTCCTTAGAGCCTGGAGGCTGGGGGTATCGCTGCTACCCTGTTTCCAGTGTCGGGGTTGACGGCCCCTCAACGTATCACAGTACCAGAGGATTTGCCTGGACACCACAAACAGAATCATGCAAAGTATTATGCTGCTTAACTCAGGCTTCTGCCTGCTTTATTTTCATCCAAGTAAGGTACTGCAGCTTTAACATGTGTAGGTTAGAGGTACTCAGATACTTTCATTCAGCAGTTCACATATTTCAGTGTTACAATATTTCCCACACTGTTATTTCAAGAAATAAAACCAAAATCATATAAGCAAAATCCTATCCCTTTCAGGGATCTAACTACACATCAGAATCAGTCTCTCTAACAGCTGCTGGCCAACTAAACTGGTTCCCCAGCTTAAAACAATGCTCTCTCATTTAGGGTCACAAAATACAGCACAGTCTTTTAGCAACAGCAGTAACCATTTGTTTTGTCTTATCTGTTTGTGGTGTCCAGGCAAATCCTCTGGTACTGTGATACGTGGAGGGGCCGTCAACCCCGACACTGGAAACAGGGGAGCAGCGATACCCCCAGCCTCCAGGCTCTAAGGAGAGAGAGTGAAATGCAAACCTCTCTGCTCTAAATACCTGTGCATGTGATTAGAAGAGCAGGTGAGGGAGAACTAGAGCCATTGTAATCTGTGGTCTGGATTTTCCATCCAGCTGCCTGAGTTAATGGGAAGCTGTGGAACGGATAATTTGTAACTATTCCTGCATTTTCTGACCTAAAATGGGGCAGAAAGCTGCCTAACATCTTTGGACTATGTCACAATATGTTTATGTTTTCTGCTTTTGAGTGGCACTTCACTTTAAAGAGAAAATCAAGGCTATTAAAAGCATACTTTACATGTCTTGAAAAGGAAAATATGTACGTTTACTTAAACCATATGTGATAATAGAACTTGTGTTAAAGAGTCCCACAGGGTTTAGAGAAATATTGCTACAGAAATCCTATCACTTTGCATTTTGAGAAGTCGAAACTAAATACATTTATTGAGGAGGGGGGGGGGGAATGAATGGCAAAATAATGTGTTTCTGAGCAGTGTGGCAGAGAATAGGTTAATTATTTAAATGTATTGCAGATCTTCTAACAGAACAGAATATAACAGGTCCCAATGGGGAGGCTGTGATATTAACGATGTGCTATGTTCCCAGGAATAGTCTTTTTGATAGTCCTCAAATTATTTATCCAGCCGTGCCAAAGAAGAGATCCAGCCGTGCCAAAGAAGAGATCCAGCCGTGCCAAAGAAGAGATCCAGCCGTGCCAAAAAAGAGATCCAGCCGTGCCAAAGAAGAGATCCAGCCGTGCCAAAGAAGAGATCCAGCCGTGCCAAAGAAGAGATCCAGCCCTGCCAAAGAAGAGATCCAGCCATGCCAAAGAAGAGATCCAGCCATGCCAAAGAAGAGATCCAGCCATGCCAAAGAAGAGATCCAGCCATGCCAAAGAAGAGATCCAGCCGTGCCAAAGAAGAGATCCAGCCATGCCAAAGAAGAGATCCAGCCATGCCAAAGACGATATCCAGCCATGCCAAAGAAGAGATCCAGCCATGCCAAAGAAGAGATCCAGCCATGCCAAAGAAGATATCTAGCCATGCCAAAGAAGAGATCCAGCCATGCCAAAGAAGAGATCCAGCCGTGCCAAAGAAGAGATCCAGCCATGCCAAAGAAGAGATCCAGCCATGCCAAAGACGATATCCAGCCATGTCAAAGAAGAGATCCAGCCATGCCAAAGAAGAGATCCAGCCGTGCCAATTAAGAGATCCAGCCGTGCCAATTAAGAGATCCATCACTCACTCACATCATTCACAGCAGTAACCGTACTTAAAACACTGTTTAAAATCAATAGTTGGATTTACATTACACAAGAACTCCTCTGCAGACTCCAAGTCATCACATCAGACTCATAATGTTTCAGAGATGGTGGTATCTTTACCTTCTAGACCAGGGGCGCTAAACTCCAGTCCTCAAGCACCACCAACAGGTCAGGTTTTCAGGATATCCCTGCCTCAGCACAGGTGGTTCAATCAGTGGCTCAGTCTTCAACTACACCACCTGTGCTGAAGCAGGGAAATCATCAAAACCTTGGCCTTTTGGGCGGTCTTGAGGATTGGAGTTGAAACCCCTGCTCATTTTAATTACCTAGTGAGGGGAAACAAAATCTGGTGTTTTTTGCCCCAGCAGAGATGTTAGTATTTAGCACCTGTTGAAGTCTCCATTGTGAGTTTTTCTGACACATTGTGCTATTTTTTCAGCACACAGTTGAGGGAAATGTAACAAACTGGGTTTTTTTCTCTCACAATTATTGCATCACCTTAAACTTGGCAGAATGTAACACATCTCATTATAATATATGCATCATGTAGAGAGGAGCCTCCCTAATGCCTCGTTCAGGGTGTCAGCTGCAGGACTCGGAGGGAGGGCGTGAGGGAGGCAGTTTCAGCAGTTCAGGCAGTTCAGACTTTTCAGCGTTGGGGAGGGGGCGGGGTTACACACGGCAGGGTAAGTTTCCAAGTTGCAGTCATGAAATCATTCTGAAGAATGATTTCATTGGCTGCCGAGGTCCCAGTGACGCTGCTGCAGTTCCAAAAAACGAAATTTTCGTTTATTGAAACTGTAGTCAGCTTGAACTCCTGGCTTCGGAGACAGGGCAGTTGCTACCCTGAAAACCAGTATTCAAATTGAATACTTTGTTTCTCACGGCAGCACGCACGGCAGCACGCCCTCCCTCCGAAGCCAGCACCCTGAACGAGGCCTAACTCATTCAACTGGCACTCCTTAAATCATATGCTTGGGACAAAACTTGGAGCAAACCTTTATACATTAATGCTTAGAGGCGCACAATTAAAATATAACTCCAGTTCCAAAATTGCCTTCATGCATAGACCCCATTGTGGCTGACGTTGGTTCTTGTAATTTTGTACATTTCAGAAAACAATTCTTTGTAATATCACATTATAAAGTTTAGCATTTTCAGCGGTGAAGAACTTTTACGCTGATACATTCAATTGCAACAGCCGTGATTAATGGAGGCGGGGAATCCCCTTCATAACTGCGGGAGTGTGAGACGCGATTGTACTCTTTGAAAAAGGGCTGCATAGCCTGAAACGCGTCAGAGTGTGTCTTGTCTCCCCTCCGTGTATACCATGCCTCAATAAATACTTATTTTTAACCCTCCAACTGCTGGTGCTGGCCCCATTCCTCAGCTGTGCTCCGCTGCAAATCTTTGGATTTCAAGCCTCTTTGCAGCTCAAGACATCTGTCCTTCCTTGGTTCAGGCCCCAATTGTGATACTCAGGAATCCCTCTCCAGTGTCTCAGAACAGGCTTTTTCTGACAGAGTTCTGATTAGGCAGGTGGGGTTGGTTGATTGCAGGTGTGCAATTAACCAGCACACTGCTGGATTAGAGGCACATTTCTTAACAGGGGTGAGTCCCTGTTACACACACTCATTCAAATTCTGGGACAAAGGAGAGACCACGAGACATCAGCATGGAAAGGTACCGTCTGGGAAATTGTTGCATTATTTCATTTTTCTTGGAAACTGTTTGGCAGAGGTGTCAACCTCCAAAGACCTAAACTGGTGAGATTTGGGTGTTCTGGACTAAAATGAATTGCATTCTAAAGGAAATGTGCTGACTTTGTTGAAGTCAGTGAGACATGAACTCACAAGAGTGACTTAAAATCAATGAGGCTAACAGGAAAGAAGTAAGAGTTGACATCTCTGGATTGGTGTTGTATTGTAGGCACAGTAAGTGACATATTTTGCACATCTACCAATGCTTCTAAATTGTACAAATGTTTATATCAGACTACTGATATAACACCCTAATGGATTCTTCAGGAGTAGGATGATGGCTGTAATTGGTGTAGGTGACCTATGCATTCAAGAAAAATACAGATCAAATGGCAATACTGTACCAGCACTCTCTGATTTTCTTTTATTAAATGAAACAACTGTATTATTTTATTTATGATAGCATACTGAAGGTTCCAACTACCAAGAACAGTTCAGACTTGAATCAGCCTTATGTCTCTTTAATGCCAATGGGCTCTTGATTCTCTGGATCTGTGGGTACATGTTCCATATTTCTTGTTCATTCCTGTCATTTCTCTGCAGTCATGGATCCCTCGTGACTTGCTAGAATCCATCGATGGGCCACTTTTGACGTCGGCATACCCATTCACAGCTTCCTCGATTGTGTTACCAACTGGGATCCATCCCAAACCATTTGTTACACTCGTTACTGCAAACCCACAGCACAAACGGGCTGATGAGATTCAAAACAGGAGGCCAACAGATGGGTCAAATGGTGCCAGCTCTCAAAATCAATATTTACAGTAGAGTCTTAAAACAGTATCTGCCATCATACCATAGACCTTGGTATTATACATCATAATGTCTCAGTTTTGACCACGTATCATAACTCTTCTTGGGATTACCAAATACATTCCACTGGAAAGTTTAATGAGAAGTGATTATGTGTTTCAGTATCATAATCATCAAAAGAACCAACATTAACAGATAGAAACATGGCTAATTGATTTTTGTATATCAAGGTTAAGACTAACGAGCTTTTTAAACATTTTTTCTTGCTTCTCAGAAAATAATTGCTCACCATCTTCTAATCTTCTGTTCTCAACATTCCTCAAATGCTTGTAGTCTGTCAAGGAACAATAATTACAAAAATAAATGTGCAATCCTCCTAAGATATTTGCATTAGACCAGTGGCTTGAAGTTGTCTGGAGGAACTGGATCAGACAATTAAAAACTGAAACCCTGGCAAATGTCCCATCATTGTTGTATTTAAAACTATTTACACTATTAACACTGTTCTTTATACAGTAGATGTAGCTTAAAGCTCTAATAGATGTGTTTGTCCTGGAGAAGGGGCGTTTGGTTGGGATACCTTTTAATGAGCCAGCACTGAAGTTCTACATAGATTAAAATGTTAGTGTAGGTTTGGTCTTTAAGTGTAATTACTTGCATTTGGTACATGGTATCGCAACCTACAACAGATCATCTAGTAGATGTTCTGCATGTAATCGTGTGTACCAAGCTTTTGAAACAATGTATTCTTCCTATACACATGGCTGTCGGGTTTTGGAAGCTGCTTACAGAAGAATGAGACCTGTGAAGTCTTTCAAGCTTTGGGTGCTATTTAAGAAAGCTAAAATCGGACATAATCCTTGACAGCCAGGACCTGTTACGCCGGTGCTGCCTGCAGACCAGACCCGTCCCCTGTGCTGAGGTGGGACGTAGGGATACACGCACCCGCAGCAAAGGGAGCGCGTCCGGAGTGTGGTGTTAGTGTTGCCAGGCCAGGTATAGTAATGAAGACAATACTTGCCGGTACCAGTAGTAGAGGAGGAGTAGTATTTGCCGTTGCCAAGATCAGGGATTGTAGAGTTGCGGATGGTCGAAGGTACAAGCCGTGTTACAGGGACGCCAGAAGTCACGAAGTCCAAGTAGAGCCGAAGTCGAGAGCCAGAGGGGGTAGTCGTCCAATCCGCGTCAATACCTGAGGAGTCACTGAGAGAGTATTCAAATGCTTCCATACAGAACTATGTCGAGCGACGAGTGATGGGAAGCACAGGCATAATAAAGCTGGGCAGGCCAATGGGAAAAGGGGGCAGGCCTGGAGGACTGCAAAGAGTCTTCCCTGATAGGAGGGAGGTGTTACAGCCCAGCTGAGTGTAGTTATTGATTTGCATGGAACTGTGTGATGCTTGGGGGGGACGCCTCACTGCAGGAGCAGTTAAAAGTGCTCTGTTAGGCGTGTGCTCTGTAAGCTGGGAATGCATGCACATAACGTCTGGGGCTGGCGTGCGTGTGTGCGTGGATTCGGTGACTGACGCACGTATGCGCATGGGGTCAGAGACAGACGCACGTGTGCGCATAGAGCGCGGAGCTGGGGACACACGCAGAGGCTGCGGTTCAACAGGCACCTCTTCGGTTGGTGCAATCCTGTGATGGAGAGGAGCCAGAGTGCCAGTGGCAGACAACGGAGGTCTGTGGGAATTGCGCTGCAGACGCTTGGACGCCTGAGTACCGACGGGAGGTGAGTAATGGTCGCGCTGACGGCGCTTAGACACCAGATTCTTTACAGGACCTTTTCCTAGAGGACCTTGTGTTTCTGCATTTACAGTATAAAGCTTGTTCGGATGAGTTTCTTTCCCTGTTTGCCCGTGTTGCCTGAGCTAACACAAATTGAACCATTAAGTGATTTACTAAAGAATTTTTTTTGTTTTTTGGGGGTATATTTCCTTTTTTAAAAATGCAGAGTTGTATTTCATTAGGTACTTTTTTCCGTCTCACACATAATAATTATATTTAAGATATTATAATTTCCTTAATATCACTATTACAACCCTCTATCTATTTGTGGTAATAAAACTAAACAAGTGAGTTATAGGCAAATGTTCACATACAGTTTCATATAATATATAAAATGTTGATGATGGGGAATTGTTTGCGATTTTATGACGGCCCCTCGGGAGATATAACGTGATCCCGGCGTCACTAATCACAGAACCGAAGAGAAGGGAGTCCTCTTCCATTCCTTAGTAGCCAGGTCGCATGCGCAGAAACCAGCAACTAGAACATGATGTAGCTACGACATGATGGGGCCCCGGATTGCCATACCTCAGGATTTGATAGCTACGTCATTATGGGGTCCAGAGTCCCAGACCTTAGGACTTGGTAGCTACGACATGATGGGGCCCCAGAGTGCCAGACCTCAGGATTTGGTAGCTATGTCATGATGGGGCCCCGGAGTGTCAGACCTCAAGATTTGATAGCTACGTCATTATGGGGCCCCGGAGTGCCATACCTCAGGATTTGGTAGCTACATCATTATGGGGCCCAGAGTCCCAGACCTTAGGACTTGGTAGCTACGACATGATGGGGCCCCAGAGTCCCAAACCTCAGGACTTGGTAGCTACGACATGATGGGGCCCCAGAGTCCCAAACCTCAGGACTTGGTAGCTACGACATGATGGGGCCCGGAGTGCCAGACCTCAGGACTTTGATAGCTATATCAAAGGATTTAAGTTCAAAATAGCTTGAAATAGTTTGAATCTAAATTAGAGGTAGCCAACTCCAGTCTTCACCAACTCCAGTCCTCAAGGGCCACCAACAGGCCAGGTTTTAAGGATATCCCTGGTTCAGCACAGTGGCTCAATCAGCGGCTCAGTCTTTGACTGAGCCACTGATTGAGCCACCTATGCTGAAGCAGAGACTGACATCTACCTGTGCTGAAGCAGGGATATCCTGAAAACCTGACCTGTTGGTGGCCCTTGAGGACTGGAGTTGAGCACCCCTGTATTATGCGATAACTACAAAACCCCATTTTCTGGGTCCTTCCATTAGCCAAGTTTAGTCTTTCTCGTAACAAACGTTAGTCAAATGGATCGCTTTTGCTTTCCTTTTTATGTTTCCCATTTGGCACAGTGATTACTGTGTGGTTGACATTTTCGACTCTGCCTCTTTGACCCGTATCTTGCTCAAAGACAGCAGCTGTTTCCTGAGTTTCATTTAGTTCCCCCTCGTTCCTCTAAAAAAAACTATTTTGACAGAAGCGAGGAACGTCTGCCCCAACAAACACAAGAGAAGCACCAACTTTCAGTTCTCCAGCTGAACTACTCAAGCTGGCCATCCAGTAGATCAGGGGTGAGCAAAGCTTTTTGCCTGAGACCCATACCTGCTCTCTCCCCCCGCCCCCCCTGCTCGCGCCCCCTTCCCCCTTATCTTGCCTGTCTTGTCTAGGAAGTAATAGCAGGCACATCAGGACTTATGCAAAACGTTTATTATTTACAAGGTCAACAATTCGGCTCTCCAAAGAGTCTTTTCTGTCTTGAAATAGGCTCCGCAAGGAGAGCCAAAATGTTGAAACTTCTTGCAATTTTGCATAAGTCCTGGTGTGCCTGCTATTACTTCCTATTATACCCAATTTGTTGCCAGGCTCAGCTAAAGCACCCGGGTAGTAAACCATTTTTAGTGTAGTGCCACTATAATCAATAATATATATATATATATATATATATATATGTATATATATATAAAAATAAACAGATGGCACACACATGTGGTAAAAAGGTGCTTGTCCCATACAGGTAAAGTATAGATAGGTTCCTTACCGAGTAGATCCAGGATCCCAAGATCACGAGGCAAGAAGGAGACAGCACACTCAAAGGTACAAAAAGCAGCGTGTATTCAGTAGAAAAACCGGCACATAAACCCGACGTTTCGGTCCTTGACACAGGACCTTTCTCAAGGGAGTGCTAATACATAGTGATACCTGACAAACATATATACCCACCACCCATTAACAAACAGATCCCTGATAGGCTAGACCATGATGTAAGACAGCTGTGAGCACCAGTGCTGATGTCATAATTGATTAGCTAGTGCTCACAGCTCCCTGCCTCCCTGTGTAACCCTCCCTGCCTGGCTATATGGGAGTTTACATTGATGTCTATTTGGCCACTCAGGGTGCTTTACCTTTGTCAGGGGTGCTGATCCACGCAGGCTGGGCATACTTGCAGATCTAAAAGATGGGCACCAGGAACTTTGGAGTTAAAAACAAGTCACGGTTTATTGATGATTCATAGGTTACAACTTCTTCACCAGATGCATTGTTGCATCCCTTGGAGAAGCGCATTCTGCTGCCTGTTCTTCTTCCTCCATCTCCCCTCAGGACTTTGCCGACTATTTCAATGAAAAGGTGGAATCCATACATCAGGACAACCCATCTGTTTCCTCCACCCATCCTACACCTCTTTCTAACTCTCCTCCTGCCTTCCTTGACTTTTTTCCTCTGTCCTCTGTCGTTGCTGATCTCCTCTTCTCCCTCTACCACCTGTCCCCATTCCCTCCCATCTCCTAAAACCTCTTACTCCTACTATAATCCCTACGCTCACACACATTTTTAACTCCTCCCTCTACTCTGGTACCTTCCCTCCTCCTTCAAACATGCAACAGTTATACCATTACTCAAAAACAGCAATCTTGACCCTACCTGTCTTTCTAACTATCGTCCTGTCTCCCTCCTGCCTTTTGCCTTTAAACACTTTCACTCCACTGAAACAGCCCTCACTAAAATAACTAATGACCTCCATGCTGCCAAAGACAGAGATCATTACCCTCTGCTCATATTACTCAACTTCTCTGCAGCATTTGATACTGTGGACCACCCTCTTCTCCTTCACACTCTCACATTAAAAAGGTAGCTACAAACTGTTGTTTTTTCCTCCGCAATATTACAAAGATACGCACTTTCCTCTGTTGCTCGACTGCTAAAACTCTGACACAGACCCTCATTCTCTCCCGTCTCGATTACTGTAACCTCCTAATGTCCGGCCTTCCTGCCTCTCACCTGTCTCCCCTACAATCTATCCTAAACGCTGCTGCATGAATCCCTCTACTCTTTCCTAAATCTGTCTCAGGGTCTCCCCTGCTGAAATCCCTCTCCTGGCTTCCTATCAAATCCCGTATCACACACTCAATTCTCCTCTTCACTTTTAAAGCTTGACACTCTTCTGCTCCTCCTTACATCTCAGCCCTAATTTCTCACTATACACCATCCTGACTCTTGCATTATGCTCAAGGATGTCTTCTCTCTACCCCTTTTGAATCTAAAGCCCTCTCCCGCCTTAAACCTGTCTCACTGACTGCTCCACACCCCTGTAATACCCTTACCTTCAATATCTGTCTAGCACACTCTCTATCCATCTTTAAGACCCACTGTCACGGTAGCTTATGACAAGATATAATGAACACCAAATATCTGGGTTGAACTGAACGAGGCTTAGATATAATAAAATATAATTTATTCCTTAAATAAGGTGAACTCAGCAATATAGTACAATTAACAGATAAGAAGGTAGCACTTACTTAGGGTTGGGGGATGGAGAAGTATCAGCTAGCAATTCTCCAGCAATCCGGTGACATTCAAGATGGTATCAGAAGAACTCCAAACTGTAGGGTTGACACAGTGTATATACCTGTGTAACCCTATTCTTAACATTGAATACAGACTATTGGTGAACAATTATCTGTATCCAATCCCTAACGTGGAGACACAGATTAACCCATGCCCCCCAGCTAATTAGCCCATGTGTACTGGGACTCTATGGGTAGCCCCATAATTAAATCAGGGGTGACGACCACTTTACCAAATGAAGTATCTGCATTGTTTGTAGGTGTAGACATAATACTTACAAACCATTCCAGTTTGATGATTCTCCGCCCTCAGGTAACAATTAGAGTGGCAGAGTCTGGTCTGTTGATTAGTACTTAGTGTAAACTCTTCTTTGAGCATGTTAGGGCTATCTCCTATCAGGTTCCCCTCACTGGTCTGCCCTGAGCATCCATCTGTTTGACTGTCTTAGATTTACTTCAATCTCTCTCTTTACTGTTTCCTGATTGAGGCAACAGAGACCATGTTCAATTTGTACTGGCTTATGTTCTTCCCTTGGGGATTCTCACCCACAGGCATCTTATACTTCCTTCTGTCCCTTGGGACTGCTCACCACAGGGATATCTGGGCCCTCACTAGTCCCTTGGGGACGCTCACCCACAGGGACAGGCCTTTAGGCTTGCTGCCTTCTTCTCCATCAGGATGGTCCCAGAGTTACAGATTGTGCAACTCCTAGGGGACACAAGTATCCCTGTTCAGGGGAGCCTGTTACTTCTTTATTTAATGGTAACCTAACTGCAAGGGGCACTTCCCTATCTATAAAACAACCATGGGCTGCCTACCCTATGCTACATATTTACACTGCTATCTACATGTGAGACCTCTCCACTGTCTGTCCTCCTTGGGTCTGAGGATGGAGGTCTAATCCCCTCCTATTTATAACTGCTTGTGACATCACTAGTCACATGCATACAGGGGGAGTGGTTTGGATTCTGCAAAGTCATTCTATACCAGGTGACAGGCGAGGCACCTTCTAGAAGGTGGGTGCAGCTAAAAGTATACATAGTGTCCTATACTAACTGACAGGATGAACACCTTCTGGAAAGTGGGTGTAGTAGGCATATTGGCCCTAGAGAAATGTAAATGTGTTGTAGGTTCTTAGGCGTTCCCTAGTTTTGGTTCCTTGAAAAGGAAGCACTACCTACAAACTAATCTGCTAAACAAACGATCTGTGTTCCTAGATATCTTATGTAAATAATGGACTCTCCTTACTGGATAAATTCAAAGTGAGACCCTGATATATAGGCATAAAAGGGCTCTATTTACAACTCGCGATATTCTGCAGATTGTTTTATTGTTTTATTCTATAAAACATAATTGTGGCAAAAGTCTGTGACTGTGCCATAATCCTACTGTGTGTGCAAGAGGCTACTGCTGTGTGCGAGAGATAACTGCTGTGTGTGTGCGAGTGGTTACTGCTGTGTGTGTGCGATAGGTTACTGCTGTGTGTGTGCGATAGGTTACTGCTGTGTGTGTGCGAGAGATAACTGCTGTGTGTGTGCGAGTGGTTACTGCTGTGTGTGTGCGAGTGGTTACTGCTGTGTGTGCGAGTGGTTACTGCTGTGTGTGCGATAGGTTACTGCTGTGTGTGTGCGATAGGTTACTGCTGTGTGTGCGAGTGGTTACTGCTGTGTGTGTGCGAGTGGTTACTGCTGTGTGTGCGAGAGATCACTACTGTGTGTGTGTGAGTTGTTACTGCTGTGTGTGTGCGAGTGGTTACTGCTGTGTTTGTGCGAGTGGTTACTGTTGTGTGTGCGAGTGGTTACTGCTGTGTGTGTGCGATAGGTTACTGCTGTGTGTGTGCGAGTGGTTACTGCTGTGTGTGTGCGATAGGTTACTGCTGTGTGTGTGCGAGTGGTTACTGCTGTGTGTGTGTGAGTGGTTACTGCTGTGTGTGTGCGAGAGATAACTGCTGTGTGTGTGCGAGTGGTTACTGCTGTGTGTGTGCGAGTGGTTACTGCTGTGTGTGTGCGAGATTACTGCTTCCTGACTCATCATGTTCCCGGAAAACAGAAGCGATTCATATAAACTTGAGCTAGCAGCAATATTCTCATTGCGGGTGTAACAAGAGGAGAAGAACATTGTACTCCAAGTTTGATTCGCCCAAATCATCAGAATGGGTGAGAATAATGAAATATGATTAGAATGATTGTGTTTTCTTTAATATTAATAATTCAATCTAATTTCTATTTGCATATTTAGTAACTGTGCTTAGCTAGATAACCTGATAATTATCTATGTTAAAGCTGCAGTTCAGTCTATATCCTGCATGTGTGTTTTTTTTAATAAATCAGTTCTGTAGTAAGAAAAAATACTTTTAGCATTTTCTGTTTTTAAAAAAACAACTTTGAAAGACCAATTTTCTTGTATTCTATTTTAACAAGCATTTGCTAAGGCACTGCCCCTTCATGGCCTGTCACAAACCCAGGCACACCCCTTTGTCAGCACTGCCCTCCCTCTCTCTAAACGTGCACTAGCATCTGGTCACATGATCTTCCTCATACAGTAGTACATTCAAGGAAGCTGGAGAAAAGGGATCAGCCATGCATAGCAGCTCGGATAGGCGATTTCAAACTTATTACAGTGTTTATTCCATTCATTGCACGTGTATATAATGTAAAATTGTAATAATTCCATTTATAGCAAACGTGTATATGTGAATATTATTTAGATGTATATGTATGTTACTGAAATGTGGAGTGAGTGTGTAGGTAAATACACACAATACACTTCCACTGCATATATATATATATATATATATATATATATATATATATATATATATATATATATATATTATATATATTATATATATTATATATTATATATGTATGTATATGTGAAGTTATGTGAGTAAAAAAGTGACAAAAACCCTCCATAGCAAGGCAAATAGCAAATGGAAATATTACTGTATGCTCATTTGTATGTATATATATATTTATATACACACACACTTCAAATACGGATAGTGATTCACGTAAATGATATATATATTCACTTTCTGGGAGTATAAGAGTGACTGTCCTGTTGTTCCTTTTTTTGTATCCATCATTGAATGGTATGCACCCTCTCTTTACGTTTATTTTATACTAGCTGAGAGACCCGGCGTTGCCCGGGATGTAATGTTCCCGCTCCTCTCTCTCTCCTCACCCCTCCCCCTCTCTCTGTTTGTCCCCCATTCACATCAATCCAGTTCCCCCCCTCCCTCCTTTACAGCTTCATGCAGTGTGTGTGCGTCAGTCATTGTGTGTGCGTCAGTCAGTCAGTGTGTGTGCGCGCGCGTCAGTGAGTCTGACGCAGAAACACAAACACACACACAGACTGACTGACGCACACACACACACAGTCAGTGTGTGCGTGCCTCAGTCAGTCAGTGTGTGCGTGCGGCAGTCAGTCAGTCATTCAGTCAGTGTGTGGGTGTGGGGATGTGCGCGCGTCAGTAAGTGTGTGTGTGTCAGTCAGTGTGTGTGTGTGTGTGTCAGTCAGTGTGTGTCAGTCAGTGTGTGTGTGT